>NC_056726.1:1651027092-1651092092 GCF_019279795.1 Protopterus annectens
TTACACACCCCAGTTTAAATGCCAGGTTTTTGTGATATAAAAAAATGAGACCATAATAAATCATTTCAAAACTTTTCTCACCTTTAATGTCACCTATAACCTGTACAATTCAATTGAAAAACAAACAAATCTGACAAATCTGTTAGGGGAAAAATATAAAAATAAAAAACATACAATACACTAGTTGCATAAGTGTACTTTGTTGTGTGTGCACACCCTTAAACTAATACTTTGTCGAAGTACCTTTGTATTTAATTACAGCATTCAGTCTTCTTGGGTACACAACTGCCATCAATTAAAGAGACTCTGATTAACCCCAAATAAAGTTCCGCTGTCCTAGTAGGATTTTCCTGTCCTTTACTCAGTTGCCTGCTACAGCAAAATCCATGGTTCTCAGAGAGCTTGCAAAGCATCAAAGAGATCTCATTGTTGAAAGGTATCAGTCAGGAGAAGGGTACAAAAAAATTTCCACAGCATTCTGTATACCATGGAACACAGTGAACACAGTCATCGAAAAGTGGAGAAAATATGGGACAACATTTACGTTAAAAAGAACTGGACATCCCTCCAAAATTTATAAAAAGATAAGACAAAAACTGGTCTGGGAGGCTGCCAAGAGACCTACAGCAACATGAAAGAGCTGCAGGAATTTCTGGCATGTACTGGTTGTGTACTACATTTGACAACAATCTCCTGTATTCTCCATATGTGTGGACTCTGGGGTAGGGTTGCAAGACGTAAGCCTTTTCTTACACAGAAAAACATCCAGTCCCTGCTAAAATTTGCAAACCAGTACATCAAATCTCCCAAAAGCATGTGAGAAAATATTTTATGGTATGATGAGACCAAGGCTGAACCTTTTGGTCACAATTTCAAAAGCTACGTTTGGCACAAAAATAACACTTTGCATCACCAAAAGAACACCAATCCCACGGTGAAGCATGGTGGTGGCAGCATCATGTTTTGTAGTTGCTTTCCTTCAGCTAGAACTGGGGCTTTAGTCAAGGTAGAGGGAATTATGAACAATTCCAAATATCAGTCACTTTTGTCCCAAAACCTTCAGGCATCTGCTAGAAAGCTAAAGCTGAAGAGGAACTTCACCTTTCAACACGACAATGACCCCAAACATACATCCAGATCAACAAAAGAATGGCTTCACCAGAAGAAAATTAAAGTTATGGAATGGGCCAACCAGAGCCCAGACCTAAATCCAATACTAAATCTGTGGGGTAATATAACAGATTTGGAGCGCTTTTGCAAGGAAGAGTGAGCAAATATTGCTACGTCAAGATGTGCCATGGTATCTGGCCTTGTCCCCACTGTAGTGCGACCCTGAAGTTGGTATATATAGTAGGGGGGTGTGGGGGAGTGGAGCCCCCCACATATTTCAAGTATATATCATGTTTGGATAAGAGTAATAGATTGCAATTGCAAGTATGCATGTATATAGTGTAACACATTTAAAATATCTATGCCCCCCACCCCCCCCCACTATATATACCAACTCCAGGGTCGCACTGCAGTGGAGACAAGGCCATATGCCATTTCGGTGAAATGTGTTTCGGTGAATTGTGTTTTTGGTGAATTGAGCTTTTGGTGGAAAGTGCACACTAATTTAACTTTCGGTGAAATGTACATTCAGTGAAATGTCCTAGATCCATATACATATATATATATAGATATATATATATATATATATATATATATATATATATATATATATCTGTGTGTGTGTGTGTGTGTGTGTGTGTGTGTGTGTGTGTGTGTGTGTGTGTGTGTGTGTGTGTGTGTGTGTGTGTGTGTGAAGAGAGACATGACTGAACTCTCAGATTAAGTGTCCCAGAGAGGTATGTCTCTAGCACTAAATAGCATTTTACCTTCACCCAAGAATATGGCAAAGACAAAAAATGGTTGACTTCAACAATCAGCTTAGCATTTGCTGTCAGTCCAAGGGGATCCAGTATCTGTCAACCTGGGAAGACATGGTTGACAGACCATGCTGCTTTTCCAGAGATGGTCGTCACCTGTCTCCTGTAAGCTTTCAGATACTGGCAAAGACACTTGCTTCCCCCATAGTGCCTTTTTTAGGCATTGTCAAAACAAAAAATTTCCGTCATAAAGAAATCCACTTGAGACAAACTCAAGGTAATGCTCAAGGGTTGGGAGGGTGGCCTAATGGTTAAGGTTTGCCTTACAAACACAAGGTGTAGGGTTTGAGTCTCACAAGGGATAACTGGCTAGGCTTAAAATGGCTCGCAAGGGCAGTTAGCTTAGTATGAATCTATGAACCTATGAACCTATGCTGCTTAATGTCAGGAGCCTCAACAGAAAACTGCACTCCCTGGAAGCACTCCTTACCTTGGAAGATGCTGACATATGTGTAGTCACTGAGACTTGGTTTAAGGCTGCAGAGAGCACCCTGGCCATACAAGGATACAATGACTTCCACACATTCAGACCCCAAAACAAGCATGAAATAATCAAAGATGGAGGTGTATCCATCTTCAGTAAATCCAAATACACCTCGAGACTGGTTAAACAGTATGATTCTCTAGAGCTACTCTAGGTAAAATTATATATAGGTAAAACACCCTAGCACATCATCACTGTCTACAGGTTCTCCACCATGAACCAAAAGAAACAGACCAACTACCCGGATTTGCTAGAATCACTCCCTATACAGACAAACACTTTGGTCATGGGAGATTTCAACTATCATTCCATAAACTGGACAACATACAAGAGCAGAAATGTGATCACGCTAAGGATCCTGGACTTTGTTAATTCAAATGCTCTAGAACATCTAGTCTGTACCTCTACAAGTGGCTCGAATGTCCCAGACCTGGTTCTCATCAACACGGGGGTCACTGCACTATCCCCTGTGTGTTGCCCTACCTGGTGAGGTCAGACCATAAATCTGCATCATTTGAAGCAAATATCAGACTGGGCACCCAACAAGAACAAAAAAAACTGAAAAATGTATCCAAAGCAAACTTTAGCCTACTAAGTGAGGGTATTAAAAATTCAACCCCCTGCTAACACAGCCAACAATGACTCCTATGCAGAGGAGTACAGTATACAATGTATAGGCATTTAAGCAACTATATAGACTCTGATGTACCTGTCAGAGTCAAAACCAATTCCTTCTGAAGAAACCTTGGTAGACAATAAATATAAATAGGTTATATAAAAAAGGTTGAAACTGTTATGCTGCAACAAGAGAGAACTTACTCACCAGAGGAAGAATACCATCCACAGCTTGAACAAGCAAATCAGATATTTTGTAACGTCGTCTAAACCAATTATGAGGCTAATTTAGCATCTCTAGCTAAAGGCAATCATAAGGCTTTCTTTAACTCTGTCCAAAATCTAAAAGGGAATGCCCAGCTGTGTGCCAAACTTATTGTGGACAGTACTACTCACACTGATGCCGAAGAAATTGCCAACCTGCTGGCAGAGAGATTTGGTACAAATTTCACCCCCGTCCCCACCAGACACACCCCAAAGCATCCCTGTCACCAGTCCAATACCTAGCATCTCCAAAGAGCAGGTCATATCCACCCTCTCCAAGGCCAAAAACACAGCCTCCGTGGGACCAGATAACATCCCAGGCTGCTTACTAAACAATATAAAACAAGAGCTAGTGGAACCTCTTGGCACTCTCTTCAAACATAACCTGAGCAATGACTTTGTTCCAGCAGAGTGGAGAACAGCAACAGTAATCCCCTTATACAAAGGGTCAATATCAACCAACCGTGGGAACTACAGACCCATAGGCCTAACCAGCCTTATCTGCAGGGCCATGCAAAGAATCATCATGGACCTTATCACCAAGGACATAGATGACCACCAAACTCTTGACCTGACTCATTTGGCTTCATTAAGGGAAGGTCTTGGTTATTAAGCCTGGTGGACTTTCAGAATGTCACCAAAGGCCTGGATGAGGGCAAAGCAGTACATACCACATATCTTGACTTAGCCAAAGCCTTTGACACAATCTCCCACTCAGGTATCATTAAACAACATTCCCTTCTGAGGATTAGCTCATGTGTCACTAGATGGGTAGCAAACTGACAGAACGCTAATGAAGTTACTTGTAAAATATTTGAATGTTCAATTTTTTAAAACATATAGGGTACAGACAAATACAAAAGGTTCAGTGTATTTGAATGTGCAAGTACTTCAAATAAGGCTTAATGGTAACCGTGTCATTCAAGCCAGTGGGTATATGTGCCTTAAATCTAAAAATCCATTGCAGTTCTATCCTCTCTGTGTGTAATTGTATGTCACCCCTTCTAAGCAGTGTATGAATAACTTGCAAAACAGCAAATATGAAAGTATGAGGTAGAGCTGTATTAAGAAAATGTTTATATAAGGCTTTGCACTTGGAGCAGTTTTCTATATATATATTAAGTGTTGTGTGTTGCAATTACCAAATGCTCATAGTTCAAAAGCTACATCTTTGACTGGATGTATAACAAACTTGTCAGCATTAATGTACTTGCAAAAAGTGCAATCATTACATCTGTACATCCCTTGCTTATTAGTGTAAAAGTAAGATGCATATTTTGGTTGCTCTTTATAACAAAGAATGTTCTTTAAGTTATTAGCTCTTCTATAACTAATATGTGGTGACTCTCATATGATATTCCTTAGCTCGGGTATCTCAGTTAGTATAGACCAGTATTTTTTAATAGTGTTCTTTATGACTGGTGTAGTTCTATCATGTGTAAGAGTGTATCTTAGTTTGATATGAATATGACTGATGGACGATCATATGTTTCTGCTGGTGGTTAGCAGAGGTGTGTATTCTGTGGATCTCATGTTTATAATGTCTTGTTTAATTGTTTTAACTTGTTGTTGACTATAACCTCTCTGTATGAATTCTGAAGCAGTCCTTTAAAGTTCTGTTCCATTAGTCAATCATTTGTATTTAATTTAGCTATCCAGACAAGTTGATTTTTAATAATGTTTGGATAGATAAGTGATGGGTGTAAGATGGTTCTATGTAGATATGTATTTTTCCTGGATGGCTTTCTGTTCATAATAATATCTATCTGACCAGTGTGAAGTTTGTTTAGAGTTATGTCAAGGAAATTAATTGTATGAAAGGATTCTTCACATTTAATCTTTAAGAAATCAGTGGTTTTAGAGATGTATGACACAAATTTTATTACTTCTTCTAGTGTACCTTCCCATAGCAAGAAAAGGTCATCCACAAACCTTTTATAAAATTTCACATTTCTGAGATAGGGATTATTTTCACTGACTATATGTTGTTTCTCCCACTGGTACATTACAATGCTGGCATAGGTGTTGGTGACTGGGGTACCCATTGCCACACCTCTTGCCTGTTTGTAAAACTTCTTTTGATATAAAAAGATGTTATTGGTGAGTATAATATCCAGTAATTCACAAATAACTTTAATGTGACACTGTGTATAATCAGAGAATTCAAGTAAATGTTGTTTAACAAATCGAATTCCTATCTCACTGGGAAAAACTGTAAATAATGAGTCTACATCTAATGTAACAAGAAAACAGTCTTTTGCTGGGTGTAACATAAGCCTTTCTGATAGATGAGAAATAAAATCAGTTGTGTCCTTGATAATGCTACCTGTTACAAAATTGTTTATGTTGGTTATCAAGTTAGCTCGATAAGGACTCTGTCGCCCATCCTCTTGCTGACAATATTGGTCTAAGTGGAACAGATACAAGGGACTCATGGACTTTAGGTATGACTTTTTATGTATTAAAAACCATCGGTCATGTGTTCTATTTACACCAATAATACATTAACCCCTAGCATGTTGTCATTAACCCTTGTGTAGCTTGACCTAATACAAAAAACAGTCAACAGTACAGGAAAGGCTATTTTAGCAAGGTGCTTAGTGTATATAACTGAAAAATATATGTATATGTCTATGTGTGTGTATATAACCTATATATATATAAAACATATATATAGTTTTACTCCTCAACTATACAACATAGGAAAGAAATGTATACATGTTAAAAACATAAATTTCAAAAAGCCTTTAACTTGTGCATGTATAGGCTATATCACCTTGTTAGACTTTCTAACTTTAAGATACACAAAATGGAGCACATTTCGTTGAAACATGGAAATTGCACAGCATTAAGACATAGTTGCCATAGCAGCTCAAGTCTTTCTAACATAAGAGAAGCTGGTCCACCTCTTTCATCAGTTGTTACTTTATCTATGGCCCTTAATTTAAAACAATGTTCAGGAAACTCATCTACATGCTTAGCTAATCCATTCTCAAGTTTATTACTTCTTATATTGTATAAATGTTCATATACTCTTTGTTTAAGTTTATGGTCAGTCTTGCCAGCATAAAATGTTGGGCAAAACTGACATTGAGCAACGCAAACTATCATGTTAGAATTACATGTAAACTTCCTTTGTGTACAATAATTCCTGTTATTAATTTGGTATGCTTGCCCAATATCCATATGTCTACAGTAATTACACATACCACATGCAAACATCCCCGGATGTCTAGCTGGTTGTGTCCTTTTATTTTATAGCAAGTTTTTCAAATTCTTGCCTTTCTTAAAGATTACTTGGGGGGTTAACAAACTCTCTAAGTAGTGATACCTGTCCTCTAAGTAGGGATCAGTTTTTATGTAGTATATTCTTAAAGTCTAATGCATTTAAGTTAAAGTTTGTGATGAAATTATACATCAGTTGGAATCTGACTTCCATCGAGACTCTACTTCTTTCCCCTCAGTAGTGATGTTTGTGTGTATTGTGATAGTAGCTCCCTGATTTAGAATAGGTCTGTATGCACCATTGTCCCTTTTCCTCTTAACTTCATAAGTTAAGTCTAAAATTAAACACTCAGGGTAACCACATTTTAGGAACATGTTCCTCAAGTTACTGCATTCCTCCATGAAATCATTGTTCGTTGTCACCATTCTAGCTGCCCTGACCAGCTGACCCTTCACTACTGAACGTTTCTGGAGAAACGGTGTGAGCTTGAAAAGTGCAGGAACGCGTTCAAGTACATTTCCTTTCTAAAATTTTTGCTGTACATCTGTTTTGATTCCTGTCCTTTCTAATTTGGATATCCAAATAAGCTATCACCTCCTTGTTGAAATTAAATGTAAACTGCATAAATTCTGTTGTGTGCTTAAAGAAATCAACCAACACTTTTGCTACATTTTCATCATCCTTAATGATTAAAAACAGGTCATCCAAAAATCTTGTACAGAAATACATTTTTTCTTTGATCTCTGTATTCCTATCAATATACTCGTGTTTCCAATTAGCCAACACTAGATTAGAGAAACTGACCTCACATAGGGGAATCCATCGCTACCCCCTACTTTTTGTAAATAAAATTTGTTGTCGAAGGTAATATAGTTGTTGGATAATATGATGTCAAGTAATTCTTCTACCAGTGTGATTTCACTAACTGGTGCTCCCTTATGTCTCATCATATGTTTTTAACATCAATGCATTTCTTTTCTATGTTGTATAGTTGAGGGGTAAAATTATATATATGTTTTATACACACATACACAAATATATATATATATATATATATATATATATATATATATATATATATATATATATATTTATATATATATATATATATATATATATATATATATATATATATATATATATATATATATATACATAGGCATATACATATATTTTTTAGTTATATACCCTAAGCACCTTGCTAAAATAGCCTTTACTGTACTGTTTACTGTTTTTTGTATTAGGTCCAACAAGGGTTAATGACAACATGCTAGGGGGATAATGTATTATTGGTGTAAATAGAACACATGATAGATGGTTTTATTATTTAAATGACTTGATTACATTGTTATTTTTATCTGATGATGTTCTAGTATTAGAGGAATGAAAAGCAATTAATAAACACCTTGGTCTTATTTGCTTTCATCGGGTTATTATTCTTTATTTGCTATTTGTTTCGGTGTAAGTATTTACTGTGCTTGTCACCATAAACTTATATTGTTCTTTTTCCACTGTTTTTTCAAATGCCAAAACAAGCTGATTGTTATGTAGTACAAAGGTATTTGAACGTTTGGGTATATTCAGTGGAGCAAACAAATACATAGTGTTGACATGTGTTGACCTATACTTTCTTTTAATTTTCTATTTGTCTTGCCTATCTAATATGCTTCACACTTGGAACAGTTTGCTATGTATATTGTGTTTTGTGTTGCATTTACCAAATGCTCTTAGTTTAAAAGTTATATCTTTGACTGGATGTCTAACCAACTTGTCACTATTAATGTACATCAATATACATACATTAATATACATAGCAAACTGTGCCGTGTGACTAGATCATGTGACTACACCTTGATTATATAAGTTAAGCACAATGTGTTGCTCAGTTTCTTTACCTGATGAAGCCTATCTGGGTGAAAGTGTCTTCTGCACTTGCAATTTTTTAAGTACGTTGTGGATTTTAAACTTGTGGAATAAGTGTCAATGTTTTAAGTGTGCTGTGGATTTTAAACTTGTGGAATAAGCATGTCTAACTACATTATAAATTTTAAACTCTTGGAATAAAGAACTATTACTTTAAAAAAAAAAAAAAAAAACAACTCTTCAAGTAAGTTGTGGACTTTGAATTTTTTGAATTAACTATTGTTTTCCCTACTCACGGTTCCAGTTAGTTCCAGTTACTTTTTTGTTTTGCAAATTACATTATAGATAGCACCCACCCTAAGTTCAAACACAGTGGTGAGAAACTTGGGAACACAGGTTGACAGAAATCGATCAACATGCCTCCACAGTGGTAAGGAAAGATTTTTATGTTGTGCATCTTGTAAATAAAGGAATTGCATCCAAGACTAAGAACGTTATAACTCCTCTATACTCAACCTTCACCAGATCACTAATTGAGTCCAATGCTCGCTTTTGCATGTGCCTCACCAGACACCTGCAACAACTGGAGAGCCGATAGAGGTTTCAAATCAAGAAAACTGAGCTCCTCCAAAATGTGGTTAGAAAATCCTTCTATGTGGCCCACCTAATCACAAAAGGGTTTGCATCCAGATCAAAAGAGGTCATTGTGCCCATCTACGCATCACTCATCAGATCTATCATAGAGTACAACGCCACATTTGGGATGTACCTTACAAGACACCTGCAACAGCTGGAAAGACCACAGAAGTACATCACCAAGAGGATCACTGGCCTCAACAGATGCCCTATGCAACTCGACTGAAGAAACTCCAGCTGTACTCGGTTGCATACTGCCTACTCAGAGGTGATCTCTGCCTGACATACAAGGCCATGTCCAACCCAGAATTGATGGACATGCTCCACCTAAAGAAAACCATATCCCCTCGAGCTACACACTCTAGGGGTCTAAACCTCACCACAACAATAAATAGGACATGCTGGAGGGATAGATTCCTGTCCCAGAGACTTCCCATGCTCTGGTACAAGATTCCAGTCTACATTAGGCAGAGCTCCTCACTAACACTCTTCAAGAGAAACCTTGACGAGTGGATGGGAAACAGAAAGTTTACCCCGGGGATCACTTCAGTGGCTGTGCTGGACAGAGCCACAGGGAACTAATCTAAGGAGGCAGCGAAAGCCAATATATTCCGGCTAGGCTTATAAATGCCTTTGGGCAGATAGCCTAGTACCTACCTATGAACCTATGAACCTATGACCTACATGGAAATACTGAAGGCCCTGTTTCTGTACTTTGTATCCTACTCTGTATCCTACAGGCTGTTGAGAGGAGATCTGTGCCTGGCCTACAGATTTCTGACTCTGCCCTAATGGAAATGCTGCATGTCCACAAATCAAATGGGACAAGAGTCACTTGCTTCAGGGATCCCAAACTAGCCTGTGACATAAACAGAACATGTTGGAGAGACAGATATGTGTCCCAGAGATTGCCACTCCTCTGGAATAAACTCCCACTTCATGCAAAACAGAGCTCCTTAATGCCCCTATTTAAGCACAACCTTGACAAGTGGATGGGAAGCCATAAAATCACACTGGGGGTGGCATCTATGTCCCTCATGGATGGGCAGTTTGTGCTAATCACTGATTCACTCTGCTAACAATGACCAACTAACCATGGTCAACTAGGTAACAAATGTATTACATGGCTAGGCTTGTTAAGACCTTAGGGCCATTAGCCTAGTAGCCTCCTATGAATCTATGAACCTACTATAACATTTTGACTTTTTTTCTGCCATTACTATCAGAAAAAGATGCTATAATTACATTTACATTTTAATATGTATTATGCCTCTAAAGTTGTTTTTGAAATCATAACCTGGCAATTTGTCATAGAAGCAATTACATATTGAGGTACAATTAATAGATTTAAGGGATATATAACAATTTGAATTTTTGGATGAACTTTTGAAAAAAAATAGTACTTTATCCTTTTTTGAGTGTCTGGGACTTTCATTCTGATGTCCCAATTTATTAATGCAGTTGTTTTCTAGCCTCATGTAAGTATTTGTCTTCTTTAAAACTTATAAGTCTTCCTTCTCCCAGTAACAATTCCAGCAGAAGATCCAAGCCTTCCACATTGAGTTCTACACCCATGGTCAGCCTTGCTGTCAGATTGGTTTCCAACTGCAAAAGCTAACCTAAAAACAAACAAAAAAATTAGATCATCTCAAGTTGCTTTTACAAAGTTGAAAATGTCTAAGAGAAAATACACTTGAAACAGCCATGAAACACATTTCACATCACAAAGAAGAAAACACTAGTGTTGGGAGTAGAGCTCAGCACCTTCCTGCTATGCTGCACATTGATCAATGGATATCTGCTCTTTATAACAACCAGTACCTCAGAAAAAGCACCCTGCTTTTGAGAATATTGTTCAAATTAATAGTCTGTTAATTCTCAGGTATGACCAACAAAAGATCAATACTATCTCATTCCCAGGTTGAACATTATTTGTAACACTGAAGGTCTTGCATAAAGTTTTGAATGAGATACCAATGTATGGCTATTATTATTCACACAGGCATGAATAGCCTTAGAAGAACCCTTCCTAATGAACTGAAATAGGCATAACAAAAGATAACAAATCTTTGATGTCAGCTAGACAGTCTCCTAAATTTCAGTAAAATATGTCTTTTACCTAACCAAGGTGATTATGAATTCTCAAAGAAAAAATTTTCTTAAGTTGTTTTTTGTGTCACTGTACTAATAACAGCAATTCATCTGTTATATCACGGCAAGAGGTTGTAACCCTTTGAACTTTAGAAGTAATAGGCTGTGTCTAAGTTGTAAAGCATCTACATATCTGACACACAAATTAAGTTACCACATTGCTCTATAAAACAAGCAGTTATCAAATCTAATAGCTGTCTGCAGTTCCAATAAACACATGTTTTAAGCTTCATATTACATTAATTCTGTATGATTGCATATTAGTATTAAAGAGTTGAGGGATATATCTGATCTGAAAGTACCCTGGTCTCTGTAATATTTTTGTGTCAGGGTTAAGACATCAGCTTCTGGATGGGGTGCTTCTGTTCTTATGCATACTTCTTTTTCTAACAGATGAATTTCAAATAATGTAAAACAAATCTCTTATTGAATTGTACATCAGTAAAATTAAAACACTGCAGTTTCCAAGTGTAACCCAAACATGTTAATTACGACACTATCATGGGATGGCGCAGTGGTGCAATGATAGCATTGTAATCTCACAGCAAGAGATTCTCAGGTTCTATTCCCGGATGGACTGCCTTCTGTGCGGAGTCTGCATGTCCTCCTTGCATTCGTGTGGGTTTCCTCTGGGTGCTTCAGTTTCCTCCCACGTTACAAAGACATGCATCTGGAGCATTTCTCCCCAGGCCTCTGCTGAAAATTGGCTTTGTTCCAACTTGGACTTTCCCGGTAAACAAATGTTAAATGTTTGTTTGTTTGTGTCTTTCGGTTTTTCCCGGTTAGGGGTCGCCACAGCAGAACTCCGGTCTGCTAATGATTGGTAGTGGATTTTTACATACCGGGTTACCAGCCCTGATGCACAACCTTCAATGAAGACACGCCCCATTCATGTATGCCTCCACACAGAAGATGGTCTAGCTGAGAATCGAACGAGACGTCTTGCTACGAGGCGACAACGCTACCGCAGCACCACCACCGCAGTAAAAATCATCTATTAACTGGAACTTCCTAAAAATCCTCCCCTTAGGTAATGTTGTAATTAAATTTAATACAATTTTTCTGAATATCCTAAATAGACTTGCACCTCCAATAAGGAAGAGACTGAAAACAAATAACGCAATTTGACTATCTAAAACGACTAAAACACTAATGCAAGATAGAGAAAAAGAATGGACAGAATGGCAACAATATAAAACACCTCAATATCTTGAAAACTTCAGAATACTTCGCAATCGTACTCAAAAGCAAATAAATGAAGAGAAAGAACTATACAATAATATTGGCTTTCCCAGTAAACAAAATGTCAAACAAATAAATAAATAATAAATGTATTTATTTATTTATTTCAGTTTGATGACCGAGGAAGTCTACTGGGCCAAGAAGAGTCCGTTTCCAGTGGAAGCCCGGGAAGAAAAGTTCCATAGACAATAAATAAACTAGCATATAAAGTTCCATAAACAATAATAAACATGAATTTTAAGCAGAGTATGTACGTCATTCTGAGAGTACAATCAAGTACATATAAAGAAATACATTTGAATACAGAGTAGCTGTAGTGGCAGTGGACAATCATTCTATTTTC
This sequence comes from Protopterus annectens, assembly GCF_019279795.1. Taxonomy (NCBI): domain Eukaryota; kingdom Metazoa; phylum Chordata; order Ceratodontiformes; family Protopteridae; genus Protopterus; species Protopterus annectens. The sequence continues at coordinate 1,651,039,845 of NC_056726.1, forward strand.
AGTCTGTAACTTGCTAAACATTAGCATAAGTAAGGATTTCTATATTTACAAAATAAAATGGGAGCAGAAATACATTAACAGAAAACAAGGGTGTCTGCGGAGGACCTCTGCACCCCTGGAAGGGTGTTAATTACACATTAACACACACCCTGGAGGGCATGTTGTGCTTAGAGAATGGGCTGTCTGTAAAATTGTTGTGTTTTCCCTTTTTTTTTTTTTTTTAAGTACCACATTATTTTTTTCTTGTATATTTTTGATGCAAAATAGTTCCTCCACTTAATGTTTCAAACTTTCTGTAGAGTATGTTAATGGTGTTGGGGGAAGCATTTTACATCAAATATATATGTGTGTGTGTGTGTGTGTGTGTGTATATATATATATATATATATATATATATATATATATATATATATATAGATATATATATATATCTATATAAATATATATATATATATATATATATATATATATATATGTATATATAAATATATAAATAATATAGTACGTAAAAAAAGAAAAAAGCAAATACAACACAATTTTGCAGACAGCCATTCTCTCTCTCTCATACACAGCTTTCAGACACGCATTCATCACACAGGATCACTCTCACTCTCTCTCAATCTCTCTCTTACAGACACACACACACACACACACACACACACACACACACACACACACACACACACACACACACACACACACACAGTCACTTCTGCTTTCATGCACACATTCACTCACACAAGCAGACAGCAACATAAACACACATACAAATAATCATCTATCTCTCTTACTTTCATGCACGCATACACTCTCTCTCTCTCTCTCTCACACACACACACACACACACACACACACACACACACACACACACACACTTTTTATTTTACACTTGCTGAACAGCAAAAGCGCTGCTTAGCGAGCATTAAATGATGGCGGCCATTCCTTTTTTCCTCAGTCCGAGCTCCACAGCAGCTTAATAAGATGGGCACTGATGTACAATATGCCCATTCTCTAACAGACATTAATAACTTAAGATCTATAGCAATCTTATCTCCCCTTACCAAAATACTTAAACAAAAAAGAAAAACACTGTACCTGATGCCACCTAGGACCCCCCACTATATATATAAGTATCATTTCCAGGTTTAAGCACTTTCATTCCTTTCAAACAGGAACTTCATCAAAAACAAAGTAACAACTATTCCAGTCATTTAAAAAGGATTAAAGGCACCAAACCTTATTGCATTTAAAGAAATAGTGCACAAGAAAATGCTAACTATTTAAAATGTCATGAATGAGAAAAAAATACAACAAAAAACATTAAATTGGTAAAATAGCAGCAATGATATTTAAAACTTACTTAATTAAAATTTACAACTCAATAATTTAATACAATTGATAAATGTATCCAATACAATTAAAATCCTGTTAAAAACAATCATAAATATAACATCCTGTTAAACGTGGTATAGTAAGTCCCACATATTAATAACTAAATTTCATAATTTGTCAACTTTCATTTTAAGAACTGGCTTAATTGAAATTAATTAAAAAGAGGGTTAAGGCATTACGTAACAATTGCCAGTAGATTTCCCTCTGTTCAAGAGCCAGTTCTCAATTCCTGCCCATTTGAAGTGATGATTTACTCCAAAATACTGAAGGCAAACTTTTTGAAATCACAACATTAGGTAGAATGTTTATATAAGGCATTAACCTCCATAGCCTTCTTAATCACATGTGCTGATATAGCCTTGTTTAATGGCCCCACTGTCTTGCCAACATAGAAAGTTGTGCAAGCTGCACAAAAGGTGATATAAACCACACTCTTGGTATTGCAGTTATAATTCCTCTTCACAGAAATAAGCTTGGGGTAACCTGGGACCACCAAACGAGTGCCCCGCAGTATAAATCTACACTGCTTACATGCACTGCAGTATTTTATGCCCAAATTAATGTTGGAAATGTTCAAGTGGTCATTGTTCCTTCCCAAAATAGCCTTCAAGTTTTTATTGTTTTTATACACAAATTTGGGTTGGTCCCCTAATGTGTCTAAATGTCCAAAGGAACCAAACACAGTCATCCAGTGGCAATTAATAACATTTTTAAGAGAGAAAATCTCATTGTTAAGTTGAATAACAAAAGCCCAGAACACATCATTGTTGTTACTCTTCCTGTTACTTGTTAACCCATTAGGATAATGTAAGGGTGGCCCATAAAGGGTATGTCTCACTTCAGATATCCATTGTTAGATGGCTTCCAATAAATTTGTTGGATATCCTTGGTCCCAAAATAAGCCATGAAGATTTTCAGCCTCCAGACAAAAAATAGAGTCCTTAGACATTAATCTGCTAGGGCGGCCATGGTGGTGCATCGGTTAGCATTGCCATCTCACAGCAAGAGGTTCTCTGGTTCGATCCTTGGCTGAGGTGCCTTATGTGCGGAGTCTGCATGTCCTCCCTGTGGTCATGTGGGTTTCCTCCAGGTGCTCTGGTTTCCTCCCAAAGATATGCTGTAGGTGGATTGGACACACTAAATTGGCATGAGTGTGTGTGTGCCTTCTGTGGAAGGTTGGGCACTGGGCTGGCAACTCGACACTGTAAAACTCCACTGCCAATCATGAGCATACAGTGATCCGCTGTGACGACCCCTAACCAGGAAAAGCAAGAAGAAGACACTAATCTGCTGAGCCTAATAAACTGCCCCTTGAGATTTCTTTTATTTTATACCAAGAGTGTTGGCTAATAAAGTACAGATAAGCAGTGGAAAAAGTGGTCTTTACAAATATCCTAGACTCATATCTGTCAGTGGTCAAGATTTTCATTAACGGGATGTCCAAATAGTTAATGGGACACTCACTAACCAGGAAGGAAAACTGCAAAAAGTCAGTGGAGTGGTTAAGGAAATCTATAAAGTGCTCTGATTCTTCCATGCTTCCTTTCCATAGGAAAAAGAATATAATCCAGGTATCTCAAATAAAGAATCACCTTAGAAAAATGGGGAATTTCCTCAAACCATAAAATCAAGTTGGCAAACACAAGGACCGAAGCTACACCTATTGCTATGCCCTTGTGCTGTTTATAATATTCCCCCTCATAGTAGACAAAATTGTTCAAAAGTACAAGCTCCATATATTGATATAAAAAATTGTTTTAAGTTGGTCAAGCTGAGTACCTTTCACCATTGCTAATAGAAACCACTTCAAGTCTTCCTCTTGAGGAATAATTGAAAACAAGTCTTTAATATCCATTGTGACAAAAAAGGCATCAGGTAAGAAGCCATTGTCAGCAAAAGTCTGGAGGAAGTGCCAGGAATCCTTCAAAATGTGTTTTTACCTTCCAAAAAGGATTTTAATTTAAAATGCACTAATTTTGCAAAGTTTTCCATCTTAGAGCCAGCGTAAGCCACACTTGATCTCAGAGGGGGGATTGGTAACAGATTTATGAATTTTGAGGATGCCAAAAATCCCTGGAATGTAAGGAGGTTTCACTTCCAGCAATTCTCTTAACTTTGGTGAAATGTCAAAAGTAATACAGAGATCTTCCAAAATCCAAGTCTGTAGCATGGTAGGGAATGTTAATGTCATTCTTACAGGCCTCTGTGAAAACAATCCCCATTATTTAAGTAAGACAGTGGAGATTTTTCAGCATCATGCATTTGCTGAAGATATCTCAGCTCTTAGATAAATGTTGACATGGCTGGCAGAGTTAATGAGGTCCATGGCAATGGTATTCAGAAAATTCAAGCTACCACCACACATGAAGACAATCTTTCCATTATTCAACAGGCCATTTTACAGCAACATAATGACTTTGTCAAACAAATGACCATTATAGCAAACCACTCATAGGGCATTTGAGGCCTGCAAATAATGACCTGAGCTCTAGAAAGTAAATGAGAAGATATAGACAGCCGTGCCAGATAAAGCAGCATTAGTATAATTGATTTACAAGCATTTCTACAAAAAAGGAAAAAAAATACCAAATAATCAGAAGCCAAAAAGAACAGTCCAACCACCTTGTGAACCACGATTTATTTCAAAATGTTGAGCGCTTTCTTCCCCACTAAAGGGACTTTCTCAGAACCTGGTTCTGAGGAAGTCCTTTTAGTGGGGAAGAAAGCGCTCAACATTTTGGAATAAATCGTGGTTCACAAGGTGGTTGGACTGTTCTTTTTGACTTCTGATTACAAGCATTTCTAGAAGGGAATGATCCTGTAAACTTTGCCAAGGATGAGATAAAAAGATTTCTGTCTGGAAACCATGCAGCTGTTATAAAAAGGATACATAAAATTAACTACTGGAATAAACTAAGCAATGTTCCCAGACATTTCATTGTTATGCCTTTATAAACATGCTGCAAAAAATTGTAGAGAAGTGGAGGGAATATATTGTTTTTGGTGTATAAATTACAGTACAGCCTTATTCATGAGGAGTACAGTGTCTGTCCCTTATTTAGAGTCAGGTAGAGAACTTGGCCTTACTGTTCAGCTTCATTTTTCATACACTTGGTTATCAATAAGGGCTCAGTGTCCTACTCTTTCAATTCTCCAGTGGAGGTTGATGCATTCATCCAAAACAGGGGCATGGTTCCAGTACAGTCCTTTGCTAAAGTGAATATAACCTTACCTAGCATACCAGAAAAAAAAATTAGAGCTTACAGCTCTCCCTTCTTCAAAGTATGGCAGAAGTGAAGTCCTTAACTAAATCCCCACAACATAAAAAGGGTAGATATAAAGGTAGGGAGCAAGGCCCATCATCCTCCAAGAAGCTACCACTTGCAGAAAATGATCAAGCACAAGAAACGATGGATGACTTTGGCCTTGGTATGGAGCTTGTGGAGATTATGGCATTAGAAATAAGTTGGGCAAATTCCATAGAATGAGTAAATGGCCAAATTTCTGGTCAAATATTACTTTGGTTTAGGATCATTTGTTGATAATTTACTGTATAAAGCTATTATGTTTCTTATATTTGCTTGTTATTATCTAAGTATCCCTGTTTTTCATTTGATATTATGCGCCATCAGTGTTTTGTGTTTTCAGTGCCCTTTTTACATATGTTGAGATTTTATATACATATATATATATATATATATATATATATATATATATATATATATATATATATATATATATACAGACACATACACACACACACACACACACACACACACACACACACACACACACACACACACACACATATATATCTATATCTATATCTACATATCTATATTTATACCTATATCTATCTATCTACATATATATGTATATGTATACGTATATATATAATATAAAGTTGGGTGGTGTAGAGCTTGCCCATGTGAAGAGGTAAAGAGAGGGTTGCTTGTCTTCCTGGCAAAAATATTTTAGTGTTTTTCAATCATGAGAATGTTGGCTGTTTTGAGTAGTGCCCTCTTATAGGTTCATAGGTTCATAGGTTGGTACTAGGCTATCAGCCCTAGGGCCTATACAAGCCTAGCCATAACAATTCCCTGGCTATTTCTTCCCACACTATTTACTTCCTAAAACTTCTTAAGGTTTTTGATATTTTGGAGTTGAATTATCATGTGTCAGTTAAATGAAGTATGGTTATTCATAATAAACCCAGTGAAAGGATAACAAGTAATTTTGAACTGGCACACAGAAAATCTGTATGCAGCTGGTTTATTATCTTGGCACCCCCAAAAGCACAATTTATATGTAATTTATAAGTAAACATTCATATTTGTCAAATTATTTCAGAGTTAGAGCCCTGTATAGATAGTCTCCACTACATGGCCATTGGAATGTTCTAGGCCTCCAATCATTGGCACTGTGGCACAGAGAACAGAAATTCCACTCCACAACACTACATCCCTCCACAACACCTTAGTAATGCATAATGCTACCACTAAACAAGACACTTGGAGATACGCAGACACAGTCACGTTTACCAACGTGCACGTGACAACAATAAATGTATCCCCTTACTTTAACTGTAATCCACATACACTAAAACAAACACTCCCACCCCCTAATGCTGATGCATGCATGCGCACACACACACACACACACACACACACACACACACACACACACACACACACACACACACACACACACACACACACACACACACACACACACACACACACACACACACACACACACACACACACACACACACACACACACACACACACACACACACACACACACACACAAAGTGAGCAAGAAGAGCATTAAAATATAATACTGAGCAAGTAATCCTCTTCCACCCCCCCCCAAATAAAATGCATCACAGATCATCTAGACACTCAGAGGTTCTTGAAATTTAGCAGTCCACAGAACTACAGCCATATACAGCTAAGTACCCACTCTAACACAAATAAACTCTGGCATGCTGTCAACCAACTGTTACACCCTGGTAACCCCCCTGCACCTAATCCTTCCCCTACCATCTCCAGCATACAAACTGATACACTTCTTAATAACTTCTTCATCAACTCCATACAAAAGTTAACTAGAAATTACTTAAATAGCAATCCCTCAAATTATCCCATCACTTCCACCTACTCTGCCTCCTTAATACTCAAACCCACCTCCCTCCTATATCAGAACACTACTTAGTAAACTTTCTGTCGATAACTTACCCCCCACCTTAAATTTGCAGCTAAATCCGTTGCCTATCCCATCTCCATACTCATCAACAGATCTATCCAAGAAAACATAGTTCATGAAATCTGGAACAATCCAGTGTTATTCCCCTACATAAAGGAGGCAACTCTGCTGACCCCTCTATCTTCAGACCTATTGCTATCCTGTCCCCATTTTCAAAAATTTTTGAAAAATGTATTCATAAACAGTTCTTTGCTCATCTACTTCAATAAAATCTTCTTACCCCTACCCAACATGGTTTTTATCCCAACCACAGTTCTGCCACTGCTCTAATGTCCTTCATACATAGTATCGCTACATCTTGTGATCACAATAAACTAGTCTCATGTCTTTTCCTTGATCTCTCTAAAGCCTTTGACACTGTCTCTCACAACCTACTTCTATCTAAACTATCTAATATTAATCTCTCCAACTCTACTCTCTGCTGATTCTCAAGCTATCTATCCAAAAGATCTCAGGCTGTGAAAAGGATGTCTGCATCCTCCCCTTTCCTACCTACATGTCTCCACTGGGGTTCTCCAAGGCTCCATCTTTGGTCCCTGTTAAATGAAAAAATACTTTAATAAAAAGATCAATACACAGGAGGTTCAGGTTCTTTACTAGTGTACACCAGGAGGCAAAAAACGTACAAGTACAGAATTTTGTCTGAATGAAACAGGAAGAACACAACTTTTATAATATTTCTTACTAGTATTAACCCACCAGGCTGGCATAGTCAGTCACAAGGTGTTTTACATCACTTTAGCTTACAATATTCTATTATCTAAAATGCTGATACTACATTTTGCTTAAAAACTTTTCTAGTAAACAACGTGGCCTTGCTAGCCACCTGGTTAGTTACAATACCCTTTTACAAAAGTTTTCACTCAAGGTTCTAAATTAATTTGAACATAATAGTAGATACAGTTCTCAATACATTTTCCTTGTTACATGTTATCACTTCCTCCTTGCAACTGGTGCGTTATCTAGTAACATATACAAGGTCGATTGCTCAGGCGGAAAAGAGCAGAAGATTCTCATTATTTCACACATTTAATTTCCTGACCCAGCAGATAATCACTTGTGAGAAGCATAAACATTAATTCTTGCTGAGCTAGCAGCTGCTGGGTCAGAGGCCAACTTGCAAAAGGCACACTGCAGTTTCCAAAAGCTTCTTGCAGTTTCATATGAATTCATTTTTCTTGTCATAACATTAATAGAATAAAATGCATTATATCTTTCTTATTTCTTAATAAGCACTAAACATATACATTAATACATATTTTTCTAACATTTTCCCCGTTAATACTTTTTATTCTATTCTCAGAAGTTTAAACGATTTTTATTTCTTCTCCTAACCTCTTCCACTTGGGACTTGCAGTTAAGAGAGTCATTCAGTTTAGACTTCAAGGAGAATTTCATTTGGAACCAATTCCTCAAGTTCAATGTCTTGATACAAGGTTTCAGAGACAGACATATCTATAAAATCTTTAATTAATCTTTTCATGCAGGGGATTCCACAACAAACACATGCTCCTAATAGGAGTAAACCCACACAAATGGCCATCAGAATATTCATTAGGATGGAACCTCACCCCCCCAAACAGATTCTGGAAAAAATCCATCAGAGGGTTTGGGCCTGGTTTGGTCATGGCCGACACTTGCTGAATCACCTCCAGATGGTTATTAATTTCATGTCTATTATCTGGTATGTACGCACAGCATTCTTCTTTGATAAGCGCACACGCATTCCACCTCGCCGCTAGGGAGAAGTCAAGAGCCATCCGATTTTGCAACACAACAGTTCTCATGGCATTCAGTTCATCAGTCACTAATTCAAGAGCAGAAAAAGTTGCATTACTCATTACTTCGAGAAGTTTCGACAGTTTTCTCAGCTCCCAAATCGATTTGACTGCACCATACGCTGGGAGTATACCTGCCCAAGATATAACACTGTCACTCAAGTCCATATGAGTCAATTTGTCTTTGTCCTTCACGGAATTATGGTCTTTCCAACCTGCTTCAACTCACCCTACTGGATTCACAGGTTTCTCGATTGGATCTTTGGTTTTCTTGGAAACATCTCTCACGTTCCGTATTTTACCCAGAGGTAATTCGGCAGTGTGTCGTATGGCCGGAACCAGGTAGCACAAAAAACAACTGTCGGACCAATTCTCAGGTAGCCATTTGTATGCCTTTTTCCCACACACAAAATAACAGTTTTCAACTTTAGTGCTAATACGCACCAACCCTGCATGAAACATTTTCTTATCTATGATTGACAATTGTTTAATCAAAACAGGATTTCTTTGTACTTCATTCAATGTCATTTTCATTGAGTTCAAATATGAATCATAGTTAGTATTGCAAACAGTACCCCTACTTTTAGTCTTAATATAGCATTTATAAGATATTGTTATGTTACAGTTACTCCAGCCCACCTGGAGAGTATCATTCTTGAAAAAAACACAATCCCTTTTTGTGTAACAGGTAAATACAATGCTATTTTATCCTGTGATCTCACAGTTCCTGTGTTAAAAAGCAAATTCTCCCAAGTTTCATTAATCCCTAAAGGAACAGCGGACATTAGTAGTCCTCCATATGCTGTTGGTATAGCTGTACAAACCCAGCAGTTTGAAATGTTCATAGTCTCAGCATATACACGTTTAATTGCTAGGTATGTGTTAAAGTTTAGATGCCAGTCTATGGATGTCTCATCACGTTTATCCAGTTTTACTTGTGTGGTTGAGAAATGAAAAAACTACAACAAAAAGAAAATTGTCAAAAGTACAGTCAACAAGTGTATGCTCAATAATATGATTATGCAACATTTTTGAGGTTGGTCTGAATTCTTATCTTTGGCCATTTTGTTCTTGTTGCGTAACAGTTACAATGTTTTTATCAAGTTGAAAGTTCTTTACCGGTTTACAGTGCATCAAATGGATCCAAGATGACCTTTCGGCTATTTTGACTGCAGTAGGCGTGGCCAGCAGTACCTGGTACGGTCCTTCCCACTTCGGGCTTGCCCAATTCTTCCTCTTTGTTACCTTCACCCAGATCCAGGACCCCGGGGCTAGAATCTCTTCCAATGGTCTGGTCTGTTCTTTATCTGAAAAAGAGTTAAACTGCAAGAGAGATTTATTTGTTAACAGTTTCCTCATATAACTAGCTAGTGAACTATCAGCCTCCTGGTCTGCAGGCATGAGAGCTTTCCACTGAGGTACATAATATGCTCTCCCAAACACCATTTCAAAAGGAGTTAAACCCTTTGCATTTGGAACTGTTCGCATACTCAGCAGCACCAGAGGCAGACAGTGCACCCAGTTCTTCTGTGTTTCGCTGACTAACTTTCTAAGTTTGTTCTTAAGGACTCCATTGTGCCTCTCCACCAGTCCTGCAGACTGAGGGTGATAAGCACAATGGTTCTTAAGGGAAATCCCAAAGAAGCGTCCCAATTGCTGTATGGTCTGATTCACAAAATGTGTACCATTGTCACTATAGATCCTTTCCGGTATGCCAAATCTAGGAATAATCTCCTTTATGAGAGCTTTTGCCACTGTTGCTGCATCCGGGTTTTTAGTCGGAAAGGCTTCCACCCATTTGGAAAACATATCTACAATGACAAAGCAATACCTTTTGTTATCACATTTCTTCAATTCTATAAAATCCATACAAATAGTATGGAATGGATATGGCGGTGTAGGAAAACTTCCTTGTTTAGGTTTAAATGCCCCTTGTGCATGATGTTTGTTACAAATATGACATGCCGCACAAAATTTTTTTATGTAATTTGTGAATCCATATGTTTGGAATATTCGGTTTACTAACTGTACCATCCCCCCTGTTGAGACATGGCACTGCCCATGGCTCAACCAAGCTGCATATCTAAACAAATTAGACGGCAAAATTGTTTTTTTTCTCTTTGGAGATGTACAGCCCGTTTTCAAGGATTGTTCCTCGTTTTTCCCATTTTTGTTTCTCTGCTTTTGTAGTAAGTGTCTGCATTGTTTTTAACATTTCTAGGTCTAAAATTTCAGAGGGTTGTAATTCCTTGTCTAAAAATAAAGTTTCTGAGTCTGAAGCTGCTTGCTTCGCAGCTGCATCAGCTCACACATTACCTTTTGAAATTCTGTCCTGCTGTTTCGTATGAGCTACGCATTTGCAAATAGCTACTTTAGTAGGTAACTGAACAGATTCTAACAATTCTAAAATAAATTGCGCATGATTAATTGGTTTACCACTAGATGTTATCATCCCACTATTTTTCCACTGCTGTGCAAAACACATACAGTAGAAAAAGCATACTGACTGTCAGTATATATGTTTACACATTTGTCTTTTGCTAAGGTACAAGCTCGTGTTAAGGCAATCAATTCTGCTGCTTGTGCAGACAAGTTATATGGTAAGGATTGGGCTTCTAAGGTTTCAGTGTCTGTAACTATTGCATACCCCACTAGATTTTTCCCTGTAGGGCCCCTTCTGCATGAGCCGTCCACGAAATATGTCACCTCGGTCTTATCCAAGGGAATATCTGTGAGATCTTGTCTGGGTAATGCTTTCTGCTCAATTTCCTGCAGGCAACTGTGTGGTGTGCCATCCGCAGTAGTTGGGAGCAAAGTTGATGGATTTAATGTCGTGCATCGTTCAATTGTCATATGAGGTTGACTCAACAGTATAGTCATACAGGAAAGGTGTCTAGCAGGAGAAAGATAAGCTACCTTTTCTTGCAGTAAAATTATCGCGACTGCATGAGGCACTCTCAATGTGAGAGGGTGGAATAACACCACTGAGGCTGAAGCCTGTACTGCCATTGCAGCTGCAACCACTGCTTGCACACAGTGGGGCAAGGATCGCGCCACTGGGTCTAACTGTGATGAATAGTAAGCTATGGGGCGTTGCTTATCCCCATGTTGTTGTGTCAACACTGATGTCATATATCCTTGCTTACAGTCTACAGTTTGAAAGAAATATTTATGATAGTTTGGTAATCCTAGAACTAATGAAGAAGCTATTAATTGCTTCAACCTGCATAAAGCCATTTCTGCTTCAGGTGTCCATTGTAATAAATCTTGTGCTGCCATCGGCTTTTTGTATATGAGGTTGGTCAGTGGAGCAGATTCCAAAGCATAGTTTGGTATCCAACTCCGGCAGAAGTTAGTTGTTCCCAGGAAGGACATCATTTCCTTCTTGGTCGCTGGTTTGGGTGCTTGTAAAATCGCTGTTTTTCTATCCTCATCTAGTATTCTACCTTTTTTGGATATTACATATCCTAGGTATCTAACTTGTTTTCTCCAAAGCTGTAGTTTGCTTTTGTTTACTTTGTGTCCCTCTGTTGCTAAGAATTGTAACAGTGCTATGGTATCCTCCCTGCATTGCTGCTGGGTGGGGTTGCTAGCAAGATGTCGTCTACATAAAGTAGAATTTGACTACCCCCCGGTGGGGTGAATCCCACCAAATTACTAGCCATTTCTTGTGCGAATATTGTTGGACTCTCACAATATCCCTGTGGTAGTCAAGTATAGGTATACCTTTTCCCTGAAATGTAAATGCAAACCAATATTGGCTATCAGGATGTATAGGTATTGAAAAGAAAGCATTGCTGATATCTACCACAGAGAAATATTTCTGGTGAGGTTTCAAATCATTTAACAAAGTGTGTGGATCTGGCACCGTAGGTGCTCTAGGTATTACTGCATTATTTACAGCTTGTAAGTTCTGAACCATACGCCATTCCCCGTTTGCCTTTTTAACAGGAAATAGGGGTGTATTACATGGTGAATCAGGAGATTCTACCAGTACTCCTTCTCTAAGTAATGCTGCTATTATAGGTTTGATTCCTATCTCTGCATCCTTTCTCAAAGGATGTTGTCTCTTCTGTGGTCTGAATGCTGACTTTGGTGTAATAGTAATTGGTCCTGCTGTTCGAATAAGTCCTACATCTGACCTGCCTGTTGACCAAAGAATCTTTGGTATGTTACATAAGGCTTTCTCCTCTTCTTCTAATAAGAATGCTAATCAGCTGTCCTCGCTAGACTGCACGTGTACAGCTGGGTGTGCCTGTGTTAGCCAATTCAGTTTTTGTTTCTGTATTCCCTGCTCTGATAATTCTAAATCAGTTTGTTTCTCCCATCTCGTTACCTTTTCTCCTAGGTCTGCCCATTTTACATTTTTGTTCTTAGTTAAACTGACATGTGGTAATCGATTAGATTTGTATAGTGCAAGGAATTCTTGAGGTAATGAACAGCTAACAACACTGTTTCCCTCAGTATCCCAGTACAGATTATGTAACACTAATCTGTTTGCACAATTTCTGAACAATTCTTGCTCATATTCCTTATCAGGTCCTGGTGTGCTACAGTAATACAGAGTGCAATGCAACAAATGCTGTCTGTCAGTGTCAAGGGAGGGGGATTTACTGATGGCTACGTTCATCAGTTCCTCGGTCACTGCCCCTGGACCAGTCGTAACTAAGTCCTGGCTGTACCAGTAAAAAGTTTCACCCTCCGTCGCACTTCACAAAGTATCCATTTGTCGCTGTGCTTCCATACCCTGCATAGTCGGAACTACTGCTATGCCAAATATCTGCATAAGGTCCCTACCTAATAGGTTCACTGGACATTTTGCAAAAACAGCAATTTTACTCCTTTGAGTCATCCCTGAAACAGGGTCAGTTATTGCTATATCATGGGAAAGTGGTTCCCGATATAGCTGTCCATTTGCAGCTTTCACTAATATATAATCAGGTGAATCGGAATGCTCCGGTAACTTGGAGTAGTGTATCAGGGTCTGTGACGCTCCTGAATCACACAGGAATTTAACTTCCCTCCCCTCCACCAGAAGTGTAACTTCCGGTTTTGTGTCTGCTAGGTAGAGCTCTAGGCTCAATAATGCTAAATCTAAAACCTCATTTTCTTCATCCTCCATGTCTACTTGCACTTCCTCTACTCCTTTTATCACATTTACATTTGTTCTTTCTTTATTGTCTTTTCCCGATGATTTCTGACTCTCGTATGGTGTATCTTCACCATCATATAGTCAGTCCTCATCTCCCTTATCCTCTGTGGTTACCTTCTTATTTTGTTTGCAATCTCTAGCTAGATGTCCTTTCTTCCCGCACTTAAAGCATTCACCTCTCTTTTTCCTTTCTTCAAAGTCCTCTGACCGCTTGTCAGACTGTTTATTTCCCTGTACATTTTTCTTACCCTTTTTACCAGACTGTAATACATAAACTTCAGCAGTGAAGACTTGCGCTTTCTTTTTCTTTTTGCTATTAAAATGTCTTTCAGCATGTCTAGCATATTCAAGTAAGGCTTGTAACCTACTTGTTCGATGATCTATCATATGCTTTGTAATGAAGCTACTAATAGGTGCAATGCAACCTTTTAAAAATGCATTTTTCAATTGTTGTTCATATGGGGAATCATTCGTTTGATTTTCAGGAACTGTCATGCCACTATGATTGTTAAAGCACTCTAATAATCTGGCATAGTACCCATCTACTGTTTCATTTTCTTGCTGTATGCATTGATTAATACAAGTCCAGTCTGCTCTAGGTTTCCATTTCTCAGAGATTTGGTCTGTAAGGCCTTTTACTCTATTGTCAAGTTATGCGTCACTATGTGGGAGTTGCTTAAATTCTGCATTACGAGGATTCCATGTGCCACAAATCATGTGCCAATCTACTTTTTCTACTTCTTCTCCATTTAAGTGGTAACTTAACCTCATGCCTTGTAAATCTTCTAGGAATTTTGTATAATTAACTTTTGGATGGGGAATTCCCTCAGTAGCCTTCCGGATATCCTCCGGTGTCCACGGCCTATATACCAAGAGGGTTGGGTCCTGTCCAACCTGTCCTGCCTGAGGATTTGGTACCTCTATAAGTGGACATATTTCTTCCTCACTCTCAGCTTGTAAATTTCTCTCCATTTGATATGATTCTATGTCCCCCTGTGTTTTACGTGTTCGGGACCTAGTTTCAATGGGATCTCTAACAAACAATTTCGGTTTCACTGAGACATCAGGATACCGCGGAGGTGGACCAGCTTGTCCACCCGCTTCATATCCTGGAAAAGGTAGCAGAGGGAGCAATGGAGGAGGAGCCATTGCTACTACTATATTATTATCTTCTTTGTCTTAAAACAATGCCTTGGAATTATTACTCTTTTGTTCCCTATGGTTTGCTTCCTCAATCCACCTGTGTGCCTGAGGAATGCCTAATTGCCATTGTTTCTTTGCCTGACCTTTTGTTTCACTTTTAAGCTGTTTAAGAAGTTTAACAAGCGAAGATTTGTCTAATTTCCCATCAAATTCATATTTGTTAACCCATTTTGCATAATATCTAACATTATCTGCACGTTGTAGTTGCATATATTTTGCATCTTTGGTTAGGGGCGGGTCTCGCGATGTTTTAGTGCACTGATTTCCCATGTTAATAAATGTTACGTAACCCTTTTACCACGTGGTACCACAACTTCAGTTCCTTTCACAGTTTATCTAGAATAACTGCCTACCTTATTCTGTTACCCTGATCTATGACCAAATAAACAGTAATTTTTCTTGTCCCTGATCTGTATGACAAATCTGACAAAAAAAAACAATATTTACTGTAACCTAGTCCCTGATCTAAAACAGAAAAAAGGCAAAAAGTCTCCCTACCTGAGCCTCCGGTATTGAGCAGTCACGGTTCGCAGTGGAGATCCGCTCTTCAGCCACAGATCAGAAAGTGGCCAGCTTCTTTAAAGGACAATTCAGTCGGAGGTCTTTTCACTCAAGAAGAACCATTTCGGTATCTTCTCCTGCATGCAGACTTCGACCACCACTACGCTCTGATCCACAGCTTCTGAGGGATTCCGGTACACAAAGGACCAATCTGTTAAATGAAAAAATACTGTAATAAAAAGATCAATACACACGAGGATCAGGTTCAGGTTCTTTACTAGTGTACACCAGGAGGCAAAAAACGTACAAGTACAGAATTTTGTCTGAATGAAACAGGAAGAACACAACTTTTATAGTATTTCTTACTAGTATTAACCCACCAGGCTGACGTAGTCAGTCACAAGGGGTTTTACATCACTTTAGCTTACAATATTCTATTATCTAAAATGCTGATACTACATTTTGCTTAAAAACTTTTCTAGTAAACAACGTGACCTTGCTAGCCACCTGGTTAGTTACAATACCCTTTTACAAAAGTTTCCACTCAAGGTTCTAAATTAATTCGAACATAATAGTAGATACAGTTCTCAATACATTTTCCTTGTTACATGTTATCAATTCCTCCTTGCAACCGGTGTGTTATCTAGTAACATATACAAGGTCGATTGCTCAGGCGGAAAAGAGCAGAAGATTCTCATTATTTCACACATTTAATTTCCTGACCCAGCAGATAATCACTTGTGAGAAGCATAAACATTAATTCTTGCTGAGCTAGTAGCTGCTGGGGTCAGAGGCCAACTTGCAAAAAGGCACACTGCAGTTTCCAAAAGCTTCTTGCAGTTTCATATGAATTCATTTTTCTTGTCATAACATTAATAGAATAAAATGCATTATATCTTTCTTATTTCTTAATAAGCACTAAACATATACATTAATACATATTTTTCTAACAGTCCCCTTCTATTCAACATCTTCACTAATCTCCACCAAGCCTGTCCTCACTCATCTCTAATACAATACTCTGATGACTCTACTATAATTGCTACCTCTGACTCTCTACCTCACCTTCTCACCATTACAGAAGAATCTTTATGAAAAGTTATTTAAAATGAATGATTGAATGTCACTGACAGTCTTGTCTTATTTTACTGAAACTGCCAACTGAAGCTTCTGTGCTGGTGCCTAGTCTTTAGTGCCGTGAAGAGAAAAAGTGCCTTATAAAAACGAAAGTCTGGTTAGTTCACATAAACGTTGCAGGTTATTAACCTTGTCAGCAGTTTATTATTATTATCTTTTTTGCGGAGAACCTAATAACCTGTCTATATAACAGATGAAAGTACAACACTGTACAGTTTACAACTTTAATGTCTTCAAGTTTTCTTCTCATACAGCATGAATCATCTTCAGTATGCAGATCTAAGCAGATTTCTCAGATCTAACATGAAATCAGATTACATCTCACATATATACATTCTTATGAAAGCAGTCTTTTGGTAACTCTTAAAGTCATTACTTTGGTATTTTCTGATGTCATACAGTCTGCTAATTAAACTTTTAGGGAGTTTTTTCTGTTTGAGCATGTTTCTGTGTGAACATGCAGTCTTCCAATGATGTCATGCAGTCTGTTAACAAGCTCCTTTGTGTTCTTGTTTCAAGGTGAATTATGTGACAGTTCATTAAGTTGTTCTTTCCTCCAACTCAGATGTTCTTCGTCTTCCATTGCTGCAGTCCTAACAATTGGGTATAGTCCGCATCCAGTCGGCCCGAATACCAGAGTATAAGGCTGACGTCGGTCATGGCGCATTAGACTGACGTCAGTACGTCAGGGTACTAATGCGCATGACCGGCGTCCTATCCTCAGTCTTTTTTGCCGCGTGGTCCGATGCAGAAGCAGTTTTGCGAGTGCAGGTTGGCGTTCTGAGATATTTCGAAAACCGAGTTTCAGACCGAATCAGAGTTGGCTAAGTACCCGTTGGGGAACATTTTGGTTTTTCTTGCCTCAGTATTTAACCGGATGTCAGAAAAAGTGAATAACTGTATTTCTTGTGGGAAACAGATACCGCATAAGGATTTCCATACTTTGTGTATACCTTGTTTAGGGCCTGAGCACGACGTTGTTGGTTGCCGCTCTTGTGCTAGGTTTAACAAACGCACTATTAAGAGGAGGTTAGACTGTGCCAGGTTAGTGTTTGGGAAGCGTTGTAATTATAAAATGCCGCCGGATGCTCCGGCCGCTTCGCCAAAAAGCGCAAGGACAAAACAGCGCCTAGGGTTGAGGAACCGCAGTCCCGGACGCCGGTTCTTTAGGAGGCTCAGTGGAGCCAGAGGTTTTGCCAGGAGTTTCTATGGAGTCTCCGGCAGAAACTTTACTGTTACAGGATGTCCCATCTCAGGAGGCAGGCCAGTCTGAAGGGGCTTCTCAAGGGCCTATTCTTCCCTCTTGTCCCACAGTAGTTAGAGCCTCTCCTTCTGTTGCTAAAGCTTCTTTTAGAGGTAGGCCAATTTCAGCTTCAGTGGGGCTTCTCCTAGCTTTTCGGGTTCTGTACCTAAGAAACATATGCTTAAAATGGCAGAAGATTTGATTACTATGATTAGAGGTTCTATGGGCCCTCCTGCTAAGAGGCCTAGGGTGGAGCCGGAGTTTGCCAGTTTTGAACAAGGTTCAGAGGCTTCTGAGTCCTCTGGGGATGATTTACAGGAGTATCCTCCTTATTCTGATTCTGATGTGGATGATGCCACTCCTTCGGCTTCTCCTCCTGAGGATTTTTCATTTTCAGAGACTCTGCATTCCATGAGGGAGCACTTTAAATGGGAAGGCCAGGATTACTCTGATTCCAGGAAGAGGCTTAGGGAATTCTTGTTTTACCCCAGCATAGGCCCTTAGCTATACCTCCTGTGTTGACTGTGGTGGAAGATGTTTTTGCAGAGGCTTCCCTGAACCCTGATTCTTTGCCTCCTGCTCCTGTTAAACCTGATAGGTACTATAGGGTGCCTGAAGCTCATAAGTATTTGTTTAAGAGTCCTAGGGCGGACCCAGAAACTGTTTCTCAGGGGCCTAAAGGTGTTAAAGCCTCTGTGGTTAGAAATCCTGTTCCCACTGACAAGGAGGCTAGGGCTTTGGATAGGTGGGTAAGAAACTGTATACTTCTTCCACTCTAGCCATGAGAGCATTGAATTGTCAGTTCCACATGCTGAAATATCAAAATTATCTCCTTTCTCAATTGAAGTCTAAGGTGGATGCTTTGGCGAAGGTATTGAGTGTAAAGAGTTGCTGGATTTGGTTTATGTGTCTGAACAAGTGGGCAAGCATTCTTTGCAATGTGGCTTTGATGCTGTGCAGGCCTCCTCGAGGGTGGCTGCCACTAGTTCTGTTCTTCGCAGGCATGCCTGGTTAAGGGATCAGAATTTGGCTGAGCATGTTAAGACAAGGATTTTGGATGCACCTTTACAGTCTGATGTGTTGTTTGGTTCGCCTGTGGAAGCAGTTTTAAAGAAAATGGAGGACAAGGCTAGATCTATGCAAACTGTTAAGGATTTTTTGCAGGTACAGCCACCGAAGTTTAGTAGAAATTGGCCTGCTAAGGGGTGGACTTATCCTGCTTATGACTCCCAGTCTAGGGGTAGGTCTAGACGTGGTAGGGGCAGGGCTCAAGGTTCTTTAGGTCTAGAACAGGAGTTCACCTGCTCAGACTTCTAGTGAGGGCAGGGGTCAGTCCTTTCGTAAGCAGACCCAATGACCTGCCTTTTCAGCTGCCAGTAGATTCTCGTCTGGCAGCTCCTTTGGGAGGACGACTGTCTCTTTTCAAAGACAAATTGGGATTTAATTACTCAAGACAGATGGGTGTTGGACATTATTCACCACGGTTACAGGTTTTATTTCCATACAATGCCCCCTTTCAAAGGCATGCCAGACGTTCCTCCTCCACAAAGAAAAGAGGCTCACAAGCAAGTTTCTCAGTTACTCTAAATGGGGGCCATTCAGCCAGTCCCTGTATCAGAAAGGGGCCTAGGATTTTATTCCCGCATGTTCCTAGTACCAAAGAAGGGGAACACGTGGAGACCAATTTTGGATTTATCTCTCCTCAACACTTATCTGGACATTCCCAAGTTCAAGATGTTGACGTTACAACAGCTTTTACCTCTGCTGGGCAAAGATCACTGGATGGTAACTTTAGATCTCAAGGAAGCTTACCTTCATGTGCCTATCAGGCTAAGTTGCAGGACGTATCTGCGGTTTCGAGCTGGAGATTCTCATTATCAGTTCTCTGCATTGCCCTTTGGCTTATCTACTGCGCCCAGAGTATTCACCAAGGTTCTGGCTCCAGTGATAGCTTACTTCAGGCTACAAGGAATTCAAATCTATCCTTACTTAGACGACTGCCTGATTCTGGCTCAAGAAAAGGAAGACCTTCTACAGCATCTGGAATATGTTATAGCAGTGCTAAGATGCCTAGGGTATTCTGTGAACGAAATAAAGTCCAGTCTAGTACCCTCTCAAGACATGTGCTTTCTGGGTGTGAGACTGAATACAGCAGCCCAGATGACCTTTTTAACCCCGGACAAACAAATGAGTCTATCACTTTACTTCCATCATCTATCTCATCAGTCCGTGCTGACTGCAGGGACAGTCCTTCCAGCATTAGGGTTCATGGCATCTTGTATTCTGGTGCTTCCCAATGCCAAACTGCATATGAGGAAGTTACAATGGTATCTCAAAATGTATGGACACAGCACTGCCAGGATTTAGACACTGTCATTCCCATAATACCTTGCCTTCAAAGGGAATTTTTGTGGTGGGCTCAGGAATGTCACCTAAACAAGGGACTCTCTGTGACCCGGCCAGAGGCGAGTCAGATTTTTACGACAGATGCCTCGGACATTGCTTGGGGAGCTCATCTAAATGGAAAGTGGATACAAGACAAGTGGCCTGCCAGACTACAGCATCTACATATCAACATGAAGGAGATGTTAGCAGTCCAGTTCGCTTTACTGGCTTTCAAGGAGTTACTTCTTCCAGGACAGGTGTTGATTCTAACAGACAACACAACTGTCATGTGGTACATCAACAAGCAAGGGGGAACACATTCTTATCCTCTATGCAGGCAAGCAATGATTTTATGGGAGATTGCGCTAAGCTTGCAACTAACTCATCAGGCAAGGTTTCTGCCAGGAGCACAGAACTCCTTAGCAGATGTGTTAAGCAGACGAATCATGGATCCCCACGAGTGGAAACTGGATCTTCATGTATTTCAGACATTGACAGTGTCATGGGGAACTCCAGACATAGATCTGTTCGCTTCTCCACTAAACCACCAGCTGCCAAAGTATTGCACAAAGGGGTTTCATCACACAGCTTGGAAAGTGGATGCTCTGTCTTTCAGTTGGGAAAATCTTCATGTGTATGCCTTTCCACCTCTGCCTCTTCTTCCAAAGGTGCTATTAAAGGTCAGACAAGACAGGCCAAGGATGATTTTGATAGCTCCAGATTGGCCTCGCAACACTGGTACCCACTACTACGGAGTCTGGTAAAGAAGCCTCCATGGCCTTTACCTCTGATTCCTCATCTGTTATCTCAAGAGGACGGTCATCTGCTCAATGTCAAGCTTCACTCTCTTCATCTAACAGCCTGGCATATTCTGTGTTGAAACACAGCAGGTCTCAACTTCCTCAACAAGTTTTAAATGTGATTATGGAAGCTAGACGACCTAGTACAAGGAGAGTGTAATGCAGCAAAATGGAAGAGATTTTTATTTTGGAGTGCAGCAAGGAATTTGGAGATTTCTGAGCCTAATTTGAGTGTGGCTCTTCAATATCTTACCGAGTTATTGGACAAAGGGTTGTCCTTCTCTTCTATTAAGATTCATGCTGCAGCAATTTCAGCTCACTATGATTGTGACCCACCTTTGTTTTCACATCCTTTGTTCAAGCAGTTTCTTAGAGGGGCAAAGAATATAAGACCCCCACGAGAGCTACTACTCCTGCTTGGGATCTCAATTTTGTGTTGGAAAAACTTACTCTACAACCTTTTGAGCCTGCGGCTACTGCTGAATTGAAATATTTGTCATGGAAGACTGCTTTTTTGTTGGCTATTACTTCTGCAAGAAGGGTGTCTGAGTTGCAGGCCCTTATGGCAGTCGAGCCCTTTTGATTTTCCATAAGGATAGGGTATCATTACGCACTAATCCTTCCTTTATGCCTAAGGTGGTTTCTAGTGTGGCTTTAAACCAAACTATTCATTTGCCTACCTTTTATGCAGACCCCCAAAATACAGGGGAAAAGATTTTGCATACTTTAGATGTACACAGGCAATTGCGTTATTACTTAAGCAGGACTAAGGATTTTAGACAGTCTCAGCAGTTGTTTGTTTCTTTTGCTTTGAGTTCGCAGGGCAAGCCTGTGTCAAAACAAACTATTTCTAGGTGGATTGGCTTTTGCATTGCATTTTGTTATTCCCATCATGGCAAGGAGGTTCCAGCTGGGATTAGGCCTCATTCCACTAGGGCTACTGCCACTTCAACAGCATTTCTACGGGGTGGCAACTAAGGATATTTTGGAAGCAGCTACTTGGAGTTCAGTGCATACTTTCTCTAAGCATTATCACCTTCCTATCTACTCTAAGTCTAGGGCTGGTTTTGCCACAGCTGTTTTGCAAGGCATGTTGTCAGCTCCTGCTTCTTTATGATTTGCCAGCCTCCCTTACCTCTGCTTTGGGATTCTACCCAATTGTTAGGACTGCAGCAATGGAACGAAGAACATAGTACAGTTTTGTACCTACCATAAATGTAGATGTTCGAGGATTCCATTGCTGCAGTCCAATTACCTCCCTCCTTCCCCTCTGTGTTTAGGGGTGGTAGTGTAGGTGAGTTTACCTGCTTATATTTTTGTATAAATTGTTCATGTTTTGGTGCAGGTTTTTTGGGCCTTGTCTTTTTAGGGTCTTCTGACATCTGGGGCAAGAAAAGACTGAGGATAGGACGCCGGTCATGCGCATTAGTACCCTGACGTACTGACGTCAGTCTAATGCGCCATGACCGACGTCAGCCTTATACTCTGGTATTCGGGCCGACTGGATGCGGACTATACCCAATTGTTAGGACTGCAGCAATGGAATCCTCGAACATCTACATTTATGGTAGGTACAAAACTGTACTTTTCTTCCTTGCACCTGCATCCTTATCTGTAGTCCTTGAAGCTTGCATTAAACACTGAACGTTCAGCATATCCTCATCAGCATTCTTCTCAAGTTGTACCAGACCTTGAATATTCATACATGAATGCAGCTTGATTTATTTATTTCATTTTTTTCCTTGCTTCTCAGCTAAGAACAGTTGAACCCTTTAATATATGTATGCTAGCAAACAAAAATGTATGCATTTAACTGACTATATTATTCCTACATATATTATAGCAACAAAAGTGTATATGTATCTAACTAGCAAACAGATGTGCATGCACTTATGAATCTCTAAATATACAACTAACAGTTCCCTGTGTTTTTGTTTTAAAAATACAAAACCAGTGTACATTGGTATATACTCTTTGGTTATTTGTTATGACTGCTTACTAGAAACACATTGGGAAGCAAAACCTTTAGTTTTTTTTTTATGCAACAAGTTAAAACACAGTTTTATATTTTCATAGGTTCATAGTTTTATAGGTAGATACTAGGCTATTGGCCCTAGGGCCTATATAAGCCTAGCCAAAACGGTACCCTGGCTTTTGTCACCCAAGAAAATTATTTTAATGTATTATTTTATTATTTTCCTGTGCTCACAACACAATGATAAAATGATAAAAATGTTTTACCAGTTATGAGCTGTATTGTGCAGTTGCTGAAAATTACTCTATACAGTGGTTAATTGACAATGCTTGTAAATTTTATTGCAAAGGCATTGCAGTCTTGTTTTTAGAAATAAACACGTATGTCAAGCTTTGACTTGTTCCTACACATACAAATGAACTGGCGAGTAAATTCTGTGAACAGTTTAAAATAAAACTTGAATGCGAAATTGTACATTTACACAGATTTACAGAGTGTTGTAGAAAACATGGTTTATACACTAAAGAATGCTGTTTACATATCAAACCATTTGTTACACAGCATGCGCTTGCTTATACAGAATGTTTTTGTATTTGTACATACATAGGCCGTAATGTGCAGTCAGTAAACTTAGTATTAAACTGAAGCCTGCTAATTAAACATTACTGAAAAATTAAAATGTATTTTTGGTATGTTTGTCTTACTACCGTACATGTTGGTGGCACCCTAATCACTTAATGACAATAAAACAAGTATGGTTGTTTTTTTATTAATTACTGAATCATTAACACAAACCAATATGTTTTTTCTTGTATTTTATTTTAGTCCCTTCTGCAGTGCTATTTATACAGTCAGTGTAAAATGCAGAGTGCCCTTCCCCCTGTAGCATGCAGCATTTTATTGCAGTATTGTTTATTTGCTTTATGCTGTGAGAGTTGAAGAGACATCTGCTACTACTAGTAGGTATTTGTACCCTCTTACAAGGACCTGCATAATTTATTTGAACTGTATACCATTACAGTTTTTTTTTAACATTTACCTGCAGAGAGATTATTAATGACATACATGCACAATTGTGACATTTTATTAGAATTACCAAATAGGGTTTCTGTAGACTCTTGCTTTTTGCTTAGTGTGGCATGTGAATACTTAACAATTATGTTTTAGTAACAATAATGTTTTAGAAAAACATAAGGCAACCTGGCCTGGCAACCAGTATTGTATTTTTTTTTTTTTTTTTTTTTTTTTGACCTTATAAATTTCAGTACCGGTAACATTTTGTTTTTCCAGCATTACTTGTAACTACCAATCCTAGCCTGGGAAGATTTGAGCTCACATAAAACACAATTTCCTACTTTTTTTTCCTTTCTGCACATTCCAAACTCTGTAGTACATCTCTTAACGCATTCAGTACTTTTTTTTTACCTTTACTCATTTGTTAATACACTTGAAACTTGATATTAGAATGCATTTGTAAAACACTTAGGATTATGATAAGCATTTGTAATTTGCCTAACTATGCATACATTTTTAACTTGGGTTTTATTTGTAGATATTGGCTTAAATAACACATGCTTAAAACAGATATATTTAAATCATTTGCATTTGCTGTTGTCTGCCTTTTGCTCTTGTGCATTTTAAACAGATGCACTTTAGGTGAAAAGAAAATACATGGATGTCAATCTTGTGACCTCATGTCTTTATTGCTTTTAACTAGATTCTGCTGTGTACATTAACCATGTTATAAATGTAGAGTAGTATGTCATAAATTATTTTGTATTAGTGTAGCTAACTGCTATTGTTTTAACTCTTTACTAACCAGATTTTTTTATCTTATGATTCTGCAAGGACTGACTGATATGTCTTAGTATTCTGTTCTGCTGACTCTAAACCTCTTATGCACTTTTGAAAATGTGTTTGCATATGTTGTTTAAACTTTTTGAACTCATTCTGTCTGTTTCTTAGAAATTTATTAAATGTTTTTGTCAGTTCACCATGAACCTCGTTTCTGTTCTTATCTGTTTTATATTGTGCAGTGGTTTTATACCACGTTTGTCTAACAAGATATACAGGAGATTCTGTCAATAACTGACTTAACCACAGATGTAACTCTGAAATTAATATTTTAAATGTAGTGACAGGACATAATGCAAATGTATGACCCTTACCTGGTTGTTTGCCATTAACAATAGTTCTTTTTATGATATTGCACACATAAAGCAGTTTTATATGACTTGCACAATAAACATTTACTGTCATACCAACCATGTTTCTGTTTAAGATACGAGTCAAACGTAATCCATTTACATATTTCCTGACTGTCAACTTGCCCTAATAAGGTTTTACATTTGCTAATATGCTGTTTACACAATTTTTGTAGTCTGTCTAAAATTGGCACAATAATAGTAATACTGTTTAGTACCTTTACTCAATGCATGTACATTTACATGTCCTAAGTTCTGTTTACATTTCTTATTAGTCTGATTTATGGCATTCATGCTGTTATGTAACCACAAAAATTTGCTTACCAAAGTTTACGCTGACTTCAGCTGGCCAGTTCTGAACACCGTGGATGCTCGGAAAACTTTTGTAGTTACTTGAAAAGCTGGTGAAATGAATCTGGCAGTGGCAAATTCGAACTTGAGGTGTCACCATCCCGGAAAATTTATGGCACTTCTTAGTTCCTGCCCTGCAGTCCTTGTCTGGATTCAGACATTTGAGGAACTGTACTGCTGCAAACTTTGGAAATTGAAGTGCTCCTATTCCGGACTCAATCATGTGCATGAGTGTTAGTTACTGTGCTTTCACTGAAGTGACCTTATACAAGGCACAGGCACCACACCCCCTGTGTTCAAATGCTGGCAAGGCTCACCATTGAAAAGTTATTTAAAATGATTGATTGAATGTCACTGACAGTTTTGTCTTATTTTACTGAAACTGCCAACTGCAGCTTCTGTGGTGGTGCCTAGTCTTTTATGCCTTGTAGAGAAAAAGTGCCTTGCAAAAAACAAGGTCTGGTTAGTGCACATAAACTTTGCAGATTATTAACCTTGTCAGTAGTATATTATTATCTTTTTATACAGAAACTAATTACCTGTCAACATAATATATGAAATGTACAACACTGTACAGTTTAAGCTTTAATGTCTTCAAGTTTTCTTCTCATACAGCATGAATGACCCCAGTGTGCAGATCTAAGCAGAGTTCTCATATCTAACAATAAATCAGATTACATCTCGCATATATACATTCTTATGAAAGCAGTTACTTTGTGATTTCTGATGTCATTCAACTTTTAGGGAGTCTTTCCTGTTTGAGAATGTTTCTCTATGAAAGCAGTCTTTCATGCAGTCTGTTAATAAGCTCCTTTGTGTTCTTGTTTAAAGGTGATTTATGTGACAGCTCAGTAAGTTGTTTTTGCCTCCAACCTGTTTTTTTTTCCTCACACCTGTGTCCTCATCTGTAGTCCTTGAAACTTGCATTAAATACTGAACATTTAGCTTATTTTATCAGCATTTTTCTCAAGATGTACTAGCATGTTACATTTATACAGATGAATGCCATCAGCTAAGAACAGTTTAGCAAACAGAAATGTATGCATCTGACTAAATTATTTTACATATATTATAGCAACAGAAGTGTATATGCATCTAACCAGCAAACATAAATACTAAATATATATGTAATATTTTACACTCACTTGAAAACTGGACTGGCTAAACTGCAACCAAATCCTTCTTAACTCAAACAAAGCTAAACTGCTCCTCTTCCTCCCAAATTCCTTCAAACCATAAAATCCTCTTTCACCATTACTTGCTAAACAATACAACCTTCAATGTCAAACTCTACAGCAAGCTCTTAGGGGTCACAATCAATAATCAACTTAAAGTTGATCTTCATATAAAATTCAATAAAAAACACCCTCCAAAAACTTGGCCTACTCTGTAGAAATAAACAATTCCTTACAAACGAAGCCAAACTATATATATATATATATATATATATATATATATATATATATATATATATATAGTTATTATTTTATATATATATATATATATATATATATATATATATATTTTTTTTTTGGGACAAGCCTGCCTTCTACCAACCCTACTATATGAAGTACCTATACTCACTAACCTCCAAACAAATCTTTTAGCTACACTTGAACTGGCATATAATAAAATTGCTAGATTTGCTGTCAACCAACCCTATTGTTCCCACCACTGTTTTTTTCTTAAAACCCTTCATTGGCTTGAATTTCACAACCAACTGCTCTTTCCACAACTTCACCTCACCCACTCCATTTTAAACCAATGCAACTCCTGTCTTGCTCTCTCCAACCTTATTATACTCTATACTCCTAAATGCACACTCCACACTTTAGATCAACATCTCCTTCAAATCTTGACAAGGTACATGCCAAAGGGGGCATTGTACTTGATAATGGGTCTGATAAGGGAGGCGTACAGGGATTTTATTCTCTCCTTGTTCCTGGATGAAATATCCTTACTTATGAGGTGGGCCAAGAAGAAAGCCTTCTGCACAACGAAGGCAATGTGGTGGTCAAAATACAGGTCGCTATTAAACTGGGTGCCCATGTCCCTCACAACTGATTGCATGCTTAGTACTTTGTTATTAAAGTGATAATTAGTAGGGACAACATTTTTCCGAAAGATGATAATGATGCATTTCTTGGAATTCAGCTTGCGGCCATGCTTCTGGCACCAGTAATTAGTTTGGGTAAGGCCCTCTTGGAGGATGTTCACACCACTAGGGGAATTTATGACAGTGCCCAGGTTGCAGTCACTTGGTCAGCCACAGACCAATGTATCTTATGTACCTCACTGGAGCTTTTCTCCTTGGGTCTCTGCTGAAAATGGGCTTTCTGCCCAGCCAGACTAACCCAGTCAACAAATGTCAAATAAATAAATAATAAATTAATGTAAGGGAATCTTAATCAAGGCACAAGGGAAAATCTCATTTTAAACTTCTGCACTCAGGCCAGCCTAGTCTATAGGTTCATAGCTTGTTAATAGGCTAATGACCTTAGTGCTCTTACAAGCCTGGCCATGCACCCCAATGTATTTGTGTCCAAAGTATCATTCGGGGGAATGTTCGTAGGCAGGTAGGTAACGATGTTTGGGGGGGTCAGTTAGGTTAATACTTTTCTTATTGACAGCATGGCATCCAGATTGAGATAAATGTTCAGTTATCAAGGTTTTGTTTGAATAAAGTCAGGCATGAACTCTGTTTTACATGAATGGGGATTCTATTCCATAGTGCTGGGATTTTCTGGGACATATATAAGTCTCTCCTGTACATTCTGTTCAAGTCACAAGTGAAGTTTACATCCCTGAATCTAGTGTTTCTGGTGCTGTTTGTTTTGTGCATGTGCCACAGATCCATCAGGGCTGAGTCTGAGGAAGCCTTGTAAGCCAAGCATAGATGCCCTCTAAGCAACCTGTAGGAGACTGAATACAGAGACAGAGCTTTTAGGCAATCAGTGTAAGACAAGTTATTCACGCCCTAAATTCTTCTGGTGACAAACCTTTGTTGGCATTCCAACTGTTGTAAGTGTCTGGTTAGATTCATACTAGGCTATCTGACCTAGGGTATGGCAAAGGCAGTATTGTATTCAATGATGGGTCTGATAAGGGTCGAGCAGAGTGATACTGTAACTTCCTTGGACATGGATGCCGTACCATTACTACTATAACTTCCTTGGACATGGATACCATACCATTACCTATAAGTTGGGCAGCACAGAATGATCTTCTTATTATCT
This sequence comes from Protopterus annectens, assembly GCF_019279795.1. Classification (NCBI taxonomy): domain Eukaryota; kingdom Metazoa; phylum Chordata; order Ceratodontiformes; family Protopteridae; genus Protopterus; species Protopterus annectens. Next base: position 1,651,068,470 of record NC_056726.1, read on the forward strand.
TAGCTACATGTTGGCAAAGGCCAGATTGCTGTCTACATATGTTCCAAGATTTCTTGCTAGTGGGTTGACTCTTAGGAGCATTTTTTCAATTAAATAATTAACTTGAATTGACAAATTCCCAAAGGTCATTATAATGCATTTTTGGCATTGAGTTTTAGGCCGTGGCTTTGCCACCAGTAATTTGTCTGTGTTAAACCCGTTATACTCTGTTACAGACTTTAACTGTTTCTGAAAGAATGTGTCTATGTAGGAAGTAATTTTTACTTCAACACTGTGACATTTGGGACTTTTATCTGTCTGTGTTTCTTGCCTATTTCATTACTGAGAATGACCTATCTAGGATTTTCAGTAATATTATTATAACAAGAGAGCATTCATCCTGGTCTTGCTGGATCTTTTTTCAGCATCTGACACAGTGGATCATTGAACCCCAACAGATCACATATAAATTATTGTGCCATCACTGATGTGGTTCTGAACTTGTTTATCTTTTGCCTTTCATTCCATATACAGGGACCAGGTCCAGGCATTAATTCCTCTGCTTATTACTCTCTCAACTGTGGTGTCCTACAGGGGCCCATGCTATTCTCTTTATTATTCACAGTGTACACGAAACCTTTAGGAAATGTTATGCAGTGGTAGACAAAATGTTAAGAGGTGGAGTAAGCAATCTGAAGAACTTCAGAATTCATTGGTATGCTCTTCTCTGAGGACTCAATGCCAGAAGAAACTAAGATGGCTGTCTCCATCTCTGCAGATGAGGTCATTGTAGCAATTAAATGTTTCACTGTTAAATATCTATATGGATGAATGAGATCTTAGCTGAAAGGCTAAAAGACTTGACCATTGTATGCTGTTGTGGTTAACATGTCTTTATAAGGCTGACTGGAAGGGTATGATAGCACTTCTGCATTGGAGAATTGTGAACAAATGGTTAGACAGGTAGGTATCTTCTATTCATATAGGTATCACACTTCCCAGAATTTCTCCTATGGTAGAAGGGAGATGTATTTCCCTAGTTAGGCCTAAGGTTACCATACATCCGGGTTTCCCCGGACATATCCTCTTTTTTGGGCTCCTGTTCAGGCAGTTTTTGAAAATTCTGCGATTTGTCTTCAGCCCTAAGAGGACACAAAAACACATGTTCGATGTTCATCCTCTTTTATATACAACAAAATATGGTAAACCCTAGTTAGGCCTCTTATTCAGGAATGCAGATTTTGTCCTGACCATGGAACAATAGTTCAGCTGCTTATCCTTTAAGACATACTGTAGTGGTCATGCAAAGCTGCCAGCAATTGTCAAATTGGAGGAGGCGATTTCACCTTGTACATGCAGAACATCTTGTGGGAGGCGTTGTAACAGTACTCTGCTAATGCATTACATTCCGTTCATATATTTCAGAGTTACATACTTTCACAGGTTTTTAGTATACTTACTGAGAAGCTCAGCCATCTCACCCAATCCTGTGTGAGACTGTTTATGGAGCATGTGCCTTGATATTTATTGATAGGGTTAATTGTAATATGTTCCAGCTAAATATGGCGCACAAACAAGATTGCCTATTCTGTTCTCTTTTGTTTAAGATTTTCATGGATAATATACCACTGTGCAGCTGCTAAGGTCTGATATCTGACATTACATGTTGTTATGATTTTCTTTTCAGATAGCTATAGTAAACAACCTACCTTATTTTCTCATTATTAAGCTCAATGTACAGGATAAGGAAATGACACTTTCCACCCCATATTCAATGGCGTTTTCTCTATATTGGAGGCTATATTCATAAACATATTTCACAGATTAATCTTTCCTCTCAGTCAATATGACAAACCTTCCACAAACCCCCAGAATACCCCATGAATATTTTGAATGATTTAATTATTATATTTAGAGAGCTATTTTTTAGTCTCTGTCATATTACTTGTCTGCCTGTATATCAATATGAAATCTGCATATTTAATTTTGCAATACAAGGAATGAATTTTGGAAAAGTGACCAAGCTTCTTATTCAGTAGGTTAGATCAGTTGGCTTCTTGTAAGCAAATATAGAATTGTGTAGCGACCCTTGAGATCGAAAAGGGAAATGAAGACAGCAGCTAGGTCTGGCTTATTTGTCTGAGGGAGATTGAATTGTTTCAGTCTTGTTGCAGGAACTTCATCAAAATGAAGGCCTGCAGATGTGTTTCACATACACAGGTACTCAGCAGTGTAAGTCTGACCAAGGAGATCACCACACTCAAGTCAAGTGTTGCTCATCTGTGAAAGCATAAATCCAGCCTAGGTCACTTAGCAGTGCACTGCTTGGTATCTTTGTTTTGATTCAGCCTTTGTTAAAATTTCAGGCTTGCCTTTCTGAGCATGCTCACCTTTGGCTGAGGGGGGTGGGGGAAAAGTGCCTGCAGGAAGTTTCAAAGGTGTCAGCCAAATTCCATCTCAAATCGCAGTTGTACTGACAACAGCTTTCCCTGTGAGCCATTCATTACTTTAATCTGTGCATTTCACACATTGAGAAAAGTAGCCTTTCAGGCATTTTATGACTTGACTGCTGCTGCTACTCTACAAAGCACATCAGTAATGCCAGGCTTTTAAAACATTAGTAAACAGAGTTTTTTGTTTCTTTCATTTCATATTTTATTCTGTGGTGACTGTGAATCCTGGCCAACTACAACAATATTATGATGTGGCTTCTACCTATAGAAAGCATCTGAGTGAGGCAAACAATAGTGGAAACCATATTTCTCTTTCTTTCATGTTTTACCGCATTCTGACTGTTGAATACTAGCCTGGTGTAGTGACTTTCTGACCTGCTAGTAATTCTATAGAAGCCAAGTGTGTGACAGAAGGTTGAAGCATTAGTAGACACACTCCTGTTCCTATTTCAGCTTCTAGTTTGATATGTGCTGATTTCTGAATACTACTAGACAAATGCACTATTTTTGTGAGCTTGTACATCTGTAGAAGCATGAGTGATGCAAAGTTTAAAAATTAGTATACACTCTTTTCCTTTCACTTCATATTTTATTTTTACTGATTTCTAGCTACTAGACAAATGTACTTCCTAGTGTACATGCTACATCTTAGTAAGTTACTGCTTTGTATTATGTTTTCAACACGACTTTCTCTTTTAACCTTACATCTGTATAAATCTGTTTCTAGATCTACTGTTATTATAATATAAACAAATAACTGAAATGATACTGTACAGCTTTTGCCATCATTCTAACAGTTTGCAGTACCTGAGTATCTTGATTCCTGATTAGTCCTACATAGTAACATTTAAACTTAATCACATGACAGCATACCTTCTCAACCTCTTAGCATAAAAATCTGGACAAAGCCTAAAATAATAAGGAACAAATGCCCAAATATAGAGGCAATTTTTAAATACCACTCTTAAAAGCTTAATAAGTTGCTAGAATAACAGGACTTCTTAGTGTCATATGAAGTCTGAAACTCAAACGTGTGTCATTATTTAGTAACTTCATCCTCATTGAGTTCCCAGAAAATCAAAATTTTATGAGGAACAGACCAAAAATATGAGACAAAAATCTGGCTATTCAGGGAAAATCTGGACAGTTGTGAAGTATGTGATGGTAGTGATGACAGAGCAAAGTGACAAAGTACAGTTGTATAAAATCTTACCATAACAATTGATGTCCTTCTCTTCATTGGTGCAGCATTCGGTGCAGAAGGGATGTATCATTGTGGATAGTCCATCGCTCGGCCAGTTTAAATAAACTTAAAAGAGATCTTGGTTGTGCTGTATGTCACATTTAAGCTCCACACAGAGAACATGGGGCAAAAAAGGGACTTACAAATGCAACTACCTAGAACTGTATTGCTCCAGAAGAAAGCAGGCATCATAGGACAAAGGAGTCCATATGCATCCAGAAGGAAAAAAATGCAGAACAAGAGGCGGTTGGAGGGAGGGAGCAAATACTGCCACAATGAAGAGTAGGACATCTACTGTTATGGTAAGATTTTACACAACTGTACTATGTCATTATATATCACTGTTACAGTATTGGTACAGAAGGGAGAGTAAAAGATCTCAACAACAGAATAGGAGGTGGAAGGCTGTGAAGAACCCTCAAAAAACCCCACATAAAATGGTTTCAGCAAACCTGCTCTGGCCCTAGAAACCATATCCAACTTATAAGGCTTAGTAAAGGTATGCACTGAAGACCAAGTAGCAACTTGAAGGATGGAATTGGGTGTCCAACCCCTTCAAGAAGGCACCAGAAGAGGCAACAGTGCTAGTGGAATGAGCTCTAACAGAAGTAGACAAAGATTTGCCATGAAAAGAATAACAGAAATCAATGGCCTCAGATATCCTGGAGGACATGGTTTGTAATCAATGGCCTCAGATATCCTGGAGGAGATGGTTTGTAATCAACGGCCTCAGATATCCTGGAGGAGATGGTTTGTAATCAACGGCCTCAGATATCCTGGAGGAGATGGTTTGTTTAGAAACAGCCAAACCCAAAGACCTGGAATGAAAGGAAACAAAAAGCTGATCAGACTTACAGATAGTCCTAGTTTTATCCAAATAGTACCTGAGCTGTCTGTGCAAATCCAAGGTCTGCAGGTACTTCTCACTACCAGACGGAGGACTAGGGAAAAAGGAAGGTAGTTGTACTGACTGATTTAAATACAAATCTGACTACACTGGGCATAAAAGAAGGTTTAGTACAAAGGGACTCCATTTCCCTGTAAATAACCAAAAAAGGAGGAAAGGCCATAAGGGCCTGAAGTGGAGAAACCTTCTGAGCAGAAGTAAGAGCCAACAACTAAACAGCCTTCCAGGTACAATGTTGCAAAGAAGCAGACTCTACAGGCTCAAAATGAGTCTGAGTCAGTTTTTCCAAAACAAAATTAAGGTCCCAAGGAGGAGGAAGAATATGCTTTCTTGGAGGCTTAATATGCAGGACACCTTTAAGAAATTGTTTGATCTCAAAATAAGAGGTCGAAGGAGGATTCAAGGGCAGACAAGCAGAAATGGCTGACAAATGGGCCTTTCACGGAAGAATAGGTCAAGCATGACTGGAGCAACTCATACAAATAAGCAGACCCCCAAAGAAAGAGGACCCTGGTTATGATCATGGCACTAGACCAAAAATCTCTTCCATTTAGGCATGTAAGATTTTCTGGTTGAGGGTTTCCTTACCTCCTTTAAAACACGTCCTCAGAAAAGATGTGCCTGAAAGGGATCAAAACCTTATTATCCACAATGTCAGTTGCAGAGTGGACATGTTTGGATGGATAACAGACCTCTTGTCCTGTGAGAAGATCCAACCAGTGAGGTAACCTGTGATGGTTACCCATGGCCAGATGCATTATTTCTGACAGAGTAGTCCACAATTAATTTTTAAAGTATGACAACTCATTATAGTCCCAAAAATATGTTTGCAATGACTTCTTTCTTCCCCATCAAACCTTCAACATTTCCAATCTACCTGAGGAAACATCCTTCCAGTCTACCTGGGGTAAGAAAATACCTGTACAAACACTTCCATCAAACCTTCAGCATTTCTAGTCTACCTGAGGAAACATTCTTCCAGTCTACCTGGGGTATGAAAATACCTATACAAACACCTCCAGCAAAAATCCTAAATCTTCTAGATTGTGTTGTATGTTTAGGAGCCTTACATATCTCCTCTCTTGTTTCTTTGTGAACTTTCCAACCTCCTCTGATTCTTATAGTTATCATGCAATACTTTGTATGCCCTACTAATTATCCCCCCACACCCCCGGCTAATTATAAATACTAACTGTGAGCTCACACAATCCACATGGAAAGCAAATACTTCCTGATCATGGATTGTTGATCTCGTACACCTGTCAAATACTTGTCTGCCGACCAAATGGTGTCACTCATCTTCGTGTTGCAGCACTTGCCATGGACTCCAAAGCATGGCGTCCATATATATCAATGTCCTTGGCATGCATACACACACACACACACACACACACACACACACACACACACACACACACACACACACACACACACATAAACCAAAACAATTAAGTCCAGCACTAACAAGGAAAATGAAAACCTATTTGTTCACAAAAGGTTACAATGGTCAGAAGAGAAAAATTCATCAGCAAACTGCAGTGTCTCCACTTATGGAACAACTTCAGTGCATGATAAAAGTAAAACACCAAAATATATGCATTTAAATAGTAAATTCACAGACAGTGTGACTCAAATTGATTAAACATTTAAAGATCTCCTTTTTTTTCTTTCTTTTGGTTGTTCCCCTTAGGGGTTGCCACAGTGGATCATCTGTTTCCATTTCTTCCTGTCCTCTGCATCTTGCTTTGTCACACCAACCACCTGCAAGTCCTATCTCACCACATCCATAAACCTTATCTTAGGCCTTCCTCATTTCCTCTTACCTGGCAGCTTCATCCTTAGCATCCTTTTCCCAATATAACCAGCATCCCTCCTCAGCACATGTCCAAACCAATGCAATCTCACCTCTCTGGCTTTGTCTCCAAACTGTCCAACCTGAACTGACCCTCTAATACACTTATTGCTAATCCTGTTCATCCTTGTCACACACAGTGCAAATCTTAACGTCTTTAACTCTGCCACATCCAGCTCTGACTCCTGCCTTTTGGTCAATGCCACGGTCTCCAACCCATATAACATAGCTGGTCTCACTACTCTCTTGTAGACCTTTTCTTTCATTCTTAGTGGTACTCGTCTGTCACAAATCACTCCTGACACTCTTCTCCACCTACTCCACCCTGCCTGTACTCTCTTCTTCACCTCTCTTCTACACTCGCCATTACTCTGAGCTGTTGATCCGAAGTATTTAAACTCATCCACCTTTACCAGATCTACTCCCTGCATCCTCACCTTTCCTCTATCCTCCCTCTTATACTCATACATATATTCTGTCCTAGTCCTGATGACCTTCATTCCTCTCCTCTTTAGAGCATATCTCCACCTCTCCAGGGTCTCTTCAACCTGTTCCCTACTCTCCCTACAAATCACAATGTCATCTGCAAACATCATAGTCCACGGGACTTCTGTCTGCTCTCATCTGTCAACTTGTCCATCACCATTGCAAATAAGAAAGGACTCAGAGCTTATCCTTGATGTAATCCCACCTCCACCTTAAATGCATCTGTCATTCCCACCCCACACCTCACCACTGTCACACTACCCTTGTACATACTGTACCACTCTTACATACTTCTTTGCCACTCCCGACTTTTTCATACAATACCACAACTCCTCTCTAGGCACCCTATCATATGCTTTTCTAAGTCTGCAAAGACACAATAAAACTCCTTCTGACCTTCTCTGTACTTCTCCATCAACACTCTCAGAGAAAACATCGCATCTGTAGTGCTCTTTCCTGGCATGAAACCATACTGCTGATCACTAATCATCACCTACCTTCTTAACCTAGCATCCACTACTCTTTCCTATAATTTCATGCTGTGACTGATTAATTTAATCCCTCTGTAGTTACTACAGCTCTGCACATCACCCTTATTCTTGAAAATCGATACCAAAACACTTTTTCTTCACTCCTCAGGCATCTTCTCACTTTCCAAGATTTCATTAAACAATCTGGTTAAAAACTCCACTGCCATTTCTCCTAAGCACCTCCATGCTTCCACAAGTATGTCATCTGGACCAACAGCCTTTCCATTCTTCATCGTCTTCATAGCTATCCTTACTTCCTCCTTGCTAATCTGTTTCACTTCCTGATGCACTATCGCCACATCATCCAACCTTCTCTCTCTCATTCTCTTTATTCATCAGCCCTTCAATGTACTCTTTCCATCTGCTCAACACACTTTCCTTACTTGTGAGTACGTTTCCCTCATTATCCTTTATCACCCTTACCTGCTGTGCATCTTTCCTAGCTTGGTCCCTCTGTGTAGCCAATCGGTACAGGTCCTTTTCTCCCTCCTTAGTGTCCAGTCTTTCATACAACTCTCCGTATACCTTATCCTTAGCCTTCTCCACCTCTCTCTTTGCCATGCACCTCATCTCTTTATACTCCTGTCTACTTTCTTCATCTCTCTGACAATCTCACTTCTTCTTCACCAACCTCTTCCTCTGTATACTCTCCTGTACTTCCTCATTCCACCACCAGGTCTCCTTGTCCTCCTTCCTCTGTCCAGATGTCACACCAAGCACCTTTCTAGCTTTCTCCCTTACTAGCTCTGCTGTAGTTGCCCAGTTTTTGGTAACTCTTCACTGCCACCCAGTGCCTGTCTTAACTCTTCCCCGAACTCCACCTCACAATCACTCTTTTTCAATTTCCACCATTTGATCCTTGGTGCTGCCCTCACACTCCTCCTCCTCTTCTTGATCACCAGCATCATCCTACAGACCACCATCCTATGCTGCCTAACTACACTCTTCCCTGCCACCACTTTACAGTCTCCAGTCTCCTTCAGTCTGGCCCTCCTGCATAGGATATAATCCACCTGTGTGCATCTTCCTCCACTCTTATATGTCACCCTATGCTCCTCCCTTTTCTTAAAATATGTATTCACCACAGCCATGTCCAACCTCTTTGCAAAATCCACTAACATCTGACCTTCTGCATTCCTCTCCTTAACACCATGCCTACCCATCACCTCCTCATCCCCTCTGTTCCCTTCACCAACATGCCCATTGAAATCTGCTCCAATCACCCTTGGGTACAGTCATCACCACTTCATCCAACTCACTCCAAATTTTTCTTTCCCATCCATCGCACACCCAACTTGAGGAGGATATGCACTAACAACATTCATCATTACACCATCAGTTTCCAGCTTCATAAACATCACTCAATCCAACACTCTTTTCACCTCCAAAACACTCTTGGCATACTGTTCCTTCAGGATAACCCCTACTCCATTTATCTTCCCATCCACACTACGATAGAATGATTTGAACCTGCCTCCAATACTCCTGGCCTTATTCCCCTTCCATCTAGTTCTTGCACACACAATATATCAACTTTCCCGTCTCTTCATCATATCAGCTAGCTCTCTCCTTATACCAGTTATACTGCCAACATTCAAAGTTCCTACCCTTACTACCACACTCCTAACCTTTCTCCTCTCTTCCTGCCTTTGAGCATGCCTTCCCCCTCTTCTACTTCTTCTTCTTTGGCCAACAGTAGCCCAATTTCTGACAGCACCCTATCTAACAGTACTGGTGGTGGTTGTTGTTAACCCAGGCCTCGACCGATCCGGTATGGAAATCTGTATTGTTGTCTGCATATGTCATTTGGCAAAAATTTTACACCTGATGCTCTTCCTGAGGCAACCCTCCCCATTTATTGGGGCTTGGGACCGGCACAAGGAAATGCACTGGCTTGTGCATCCCAGTGGCAGTAGATATAGTTGTCTATTAAAAAACAGGCAAAAGACACATCTAACTGTGATACATGCTATCAATGTTAATACTAAAATATTGCTGTTTTTTTATATTAGTAACCATTCATGCTAATAATTTAATAAAGAACTAGATCAATTTTTCCCAAAAATAAGTGAATAAACGAGTAAAAAATATATAAAAAATAATAAAGCCATTTGGAAACATATTATATAACTTCATCAAGTGCTGGACTATACGTAGCTCCTTATCTAGGAATCCAGCTTGTTTCTTTTTTATCAAGTATTATTTGCCAATGAGATTTATCAAGATTTTTAGTATTAATCCAATCTATTCCAGTGGTGTATCTCTCTCTCTTGCTCTCTCTCTCTCTCTATATATATATATATATATATATATATATATACACACACACACACACACACACACACACACACACACACACACACACATACACATACACACAGAGAAAGAGAGATATTAAAATAGGAGCGGGCCCAACAAGGAGCCTTGTGACACACTACTGGTCACTAGCCTGTTGGTGGAGGTTGTGCCACTGATTCTGACTTTCTGGTTCTTATCTGTGAGCCAGCTTGCAATCCAGTGAGTTATGTTGGGATTTATGCCTAGTTCTGAGAGTTTGACAACAACGTCTGAGTTGGGTATTGTGCTGAACACCTTGGCCAGGTCAAGGTAAATAGTATGCACTATTTTCTCCTCATCTGTAGCCCTGGTGACCCTCTCAAAGATGTCAGTGAGTTAAGCAGGCAAGAACGTCCCTTAATGAAGCCATACTGGAATGGGTCCAGTGTCTGTAGTTTGCCAATGTCCTTGTTGATCATTTCCATCATAATTTGTTCCACGGCTTTGGATACAAGACTTGTCAAGACTGATGCATCTGTGGTTCTTGGGTCATCTGATGGTCCACCCTTATGAAGAAGGATGACTGTTGCGGCCCTCCATTCACCTGGCACATAACCTGGTTTGAGTCTGCAGTTAGAGTGCTTCAAGTGATGCTGTTAGGTCATGTTTTATTCACCTGGCACATAACCTGGTTTGAGTCTGTAGTTAGAGTGCTTCAAGTGACAATGTCAGGTCATGTTTTATTCACCTGGCACATAACCTGGTTTGAGTCTGTAGTGCAAGAGTGCTTCAAGTGATGCTGTCAGGTCATGTTTTATTCACCTGGCACATAACCTGGTTTGAGGCTGTAGTTAAAGAGTGCTTCAAGTGACGATGTCAGGTCATGTTTTATTCACCTGGCACATAACCTGGTTTGAGTCTGTAGTTAGAGTGCTTCAAGTGACAATGTCAGGTCATGTTTTATTCACCTGGCACATAACCTGGTTTGAGTCTGTAGTGCAAGAGTGCTTCAAGTGATGCTGTCAGGTCATGTTTTATTCACCTGGCACATAACCTGGTTTGAGTCTGTAGCTGAAGAGTGCTTCAAGTGATGCTGTCAGGTCATGTTTTATTCACCTGGCACATAACCTGGTTTGAGTCTGTAGTTGAAGAGTGCTTCAGGTGACGATGTCAGGTCATGTTTTATTCACCTGGCACATAACCTGGTTTGAGTCTGTAGTTGAAGAGTGCTTCAAGTGATGCTGTCAGGTCATGTTTTATTCACCTGGCACATAACCTGGTTTGAGGCTGTAGTTGAAGAGTGCTTCAAGTGATGCTGTCAGGTCATGTTTTATTCACCTGGCACATAACCTGGTTTGAGTCTGTAGTTGAAGAGTGCTTCAAGTGATGCTGTCAGGTCATGTTTTATGCTATTTAGAAGGCAACCGGGAATGTTGTCAGGGCCCACTGAAGCACAGTTTTTAGCTTTAGTGAACACTTCCAGGACCTGCTCCATGTTGATAGCTGGGGGGATATGCTAGAAAGGATTTCACAAGGAATACTGGAGGTGAAGTTAGAGCTAGATTTATCAGCCAGTAGATTTGCTATGCCACCCTGGTCAGTGATGGTTGTGGAATTTATCACCAGTTCTGAACACTTCCAAGTATTATCTTTAAGGTTCCTGACATAGCAGAAGAAGGCTTTGTGACTGTCTCTAGTCAGGGAGGCTATCGTGACCTTATAATTGGTATTATTGCCGGACTTCATTAAACCTCTTAGTTTCTTCTTTAGATGAATCAGAGAGCTCTTCTCTCGAGTTGCTCTTTCTGATTGTGGCCATGACTTTCTTTTGTTATATAGTCTGTGAAGGTAAGGATTCCACCAGTGTGGCTTATTTTTGGTGTTAGATCTGGGCTTACCTCTGGCAGCCTCAATGCAGCCATTTACGTTTGTGCAGGGTCCTATCAGAGAGCCTTTTCACTTGCTTGGGCTGTATTGAGTGAAAAGGAATTGTCTTGGCGCCACATATAAAATATATAATATAGTTAACTGTTTCGCTGTTATTGGCGACCAAAGTTGACCCCCTGGCTCCACTCTAGGGGCATTCAAGTAATAAATGTAATAATGAATGCCCAATAGTTACCTTGAAAGTCTAATTCTCTAACATCTTAGTTACTATGTTTATTTTCAGATAAACAGATATGGAACCCTAGGGGCATAATTTGCGTAGCTGTTAAGAGAAAGATACTATGCACCTGCATATAGTTTTTTTTAAAACAGTCAAGTGTTACGCAAAAAAAACACAATGCTTCCCCACATTTTTAGAACTTCATTAGACAACAAACATCAGTGTAGGAATGGAAACTTGGGATGCATGTTTAAAGCACCAGTACAAATTCTCAAGACAAACCCAGGGGAGCTGACATTGGACTATCTCTACATTTCAAAGGGACTTACTGAGTGTGTGCTCCAAAGTGAAGATAAAATGAAAAAAATGTTTTGGGCACTGTTTGTTGTAATACCATTGTTCAACTTTGGATCTTAACTATTCTCAGTCATCTTCCCACCCAGAGAGAGGTTCTCCCTCCAAAGTATGCCGAAACCCTTCAAAAAATGCCCCCTACAGTAGTCTGGCCATGTATGCACAAGTAGTTGTGACACCAAAATGAAACATTTCCCCCAAAGGCCCCACCAGTCGATTGGCCATGTATGCACAGGCACTTAGACATCAAAATGAAACCTTTCCTACAGGATCCCTCTAGCAGTGTGACTACACATGCAGAAGCACTGAAATTACACCAAAATGAAACATTAGCCCAAGCACCCATGCCAGTACTTTTCCTTTGTATGCACAATCACTGAAATGACACCAAAATGAAACCTTTTTTCCCAGTGATCTCCTCCAGTGGTTTGCCTGTGTAGGTACAAGCACTTAAATAACATGAAAATGAAATGTTTCATTCACAACCCCTCTATTAGTTCAGTCTTGTATGCACCAACTCTTAAATTACACCAAAATGAAATATTAGACAAAAAACACAGTTTTCCCTTGTATGCACAAAGATTTACATATCAAAATGAAACATTAGCTCAAATGAACCCTCCAGTGGTGTGCCCATGTATGCCCAAGCACTGAAATGACACCAACATTAAACCTTTTCCCAATGACCCCTCCAGTACTTCAACCAGGTAGGTAGGTACAAGCTCTTAAATGACAAGAAAATGAAATATCTCACACACAACCCCTCTATTTTATTTATTTATTTATTTTACATTTGTTGACCGGGCTAGTCCAACTGGATATATGTCCATTTTCAGTGGAGGCCCGAGGAGAAAACCTCCAACAAACACAGAAAAAAAACACAATATCATAATAGTTCACTAATGTATGCACAGACTCTTAAATGACACCAAATTGAAATATCAGCCCACACAACCCCTCCAGTAGTTGCCCATGTATGCACAAGCTAAAAATAATGGATGGACAAAGATCCAAAACTAGGGACAGTTTTTAATTATTGCTCTTATAAACTTAGAAATAAGCTACATAATAGAATGCATGTTCAGTATTATCCAAAGCCTCAAACTAAAAGTAATATCTGTCCATAATGATTTGCCACAAAACTGAAAATTTAATGAGGAATGAGCCGATAATATGAGGTAAAAATCTGGGCATTCTGCAAAAATTCAGACAGTAGAGAAGCCAACCTTCCACACAGCTATTTCTTAAGAAGAATATAAACAGAAACTGAGGAAGGGACACACAGTTCTCATTCTGAAATAAACTTCTGGTTAACAAATGTGCTCAAAGACCTCCTATTGCTCAGAAAGAATATCTGGCATGAATGGAAGTGCAACCCCAGAAACATCTCACAACTACACAGTTACACAACCTTGCAAAAAAGACGGCACCACAAAACCTAATTAAACCGTCACTTAACAAATTAGTCTACTTCTTAATGTAGGAAAGGTGGATATCGGAAAGAAGTGTAAAGTTTTGGTAGGATTAGCATACATGAGTATAGGAACAAAAGAAATGTTCCGGATGAGGATACATGTGAAAGTGAGAAGTGACTAACTCTATAGCTGTCTCCCCACTCTTTTGGTCTGTCCCTCGCAACTAGAGCTGGGAAGAGAATAGGACAGTAACAGGACTATTTAGCAGCTGTGTCACATATGTGACAGGCTGCTGACTTCATAGTCCTAGTTCCTGCCAGATTCTACACACCCACTTCAAAAAAGTGCTACTGTAGTCTGAATTGCTGCACAATTGGGTCAGATCATATAATATTAAGTACAGTTTGCAATGACTGCAAAGTGTACTTAACATTGTTATGTGATTTGGGGGCTTGGGGGCAGCATTACTAGGTGTCCAGGGCAGCATGGATTAATACCCCTAATCTAAGGTACCATGAATTAAACTTAATCTCTGTATGAAATCATTTAATTTATTCCTATTATGCTGCTCTTTGCTTATTTGTTTCTTTACATATTAATCTCAGGTAACCATGTAAGTGCACTGACTGACAGACTCTTTTCAGTCACAATCTGACCTCCATGGTAGACACAAACAGAAAATGGAAAATAGAATAAAGCATTATGCCACTTTCAAAAAGAATGTCAAACAGTTTGGCAAAATGCAGAAGTGGAATTCAAGCAAGATGACAGATAAACATCTAAGAAATGGAAGTGAGGCCAAACTAGAACTATAACTTTGAAGACCAAACTAATAAAACCGGACAGCAGATTAAACATAGTGTGAGTCAAATTGCAGCTACAGATACAACCACCGCCAAAATCCAGGTACCTGCACTTAACAAGAAGAGCAGAACTGAAGTATAAAACCAGCGGAGGCAAGGCTCCAGGTTCCAAGTAGTGAAAAGTTTAATATACAGCAAACAGATCCTTAGAATACACTAGCGCTTTCACCAATAGGCTTCATCAGGTGTGATGTGTTAGTACATATCACTTCCTTTTAAATCCAAGTTAAAATCACATGACCAAAGTATTTAAAATATTTAAAGAAACATATCTTAAAAATCTTATAAATAACACATAAATTACATAAAATGTCATTCAAGGCAAATATTACTTCTTACGTAATGGTCTAGATCTCAAAGTTGGTCTCAAGGGAATACAGTCATGTAATCCATGTCCGACATTTGCTCTCAATTTTATAATCCATTGAGTTTTTACGACCATTCTGAATAATAAAGGCATAGAATATGCCATAAAGTTTATAGAACAGCACCTAACTTTTGAATCTAATAAGTTAGTACAATGAAGGGAATTTTTACGATTAGTACTTTAAAATAATGTGTGCATGTTCAGAGACTCAATTTATTGGCAAATTAATGGAGTGGCCATGGGCACTCCTTGTGTGAATAGTTATGTCAATACAGTAATGGCCACATGGGAAAAAGAATATCTGTTGGGAGGTCCATTTAAAGATAATATTTAGTTTTTTTAAATGATTTGTGGATGACCTATTCCTTTTATGGGAAGGTACTGCAGAAAGGTTATTAGAATGTGTCGAATATCTGAATAACAGCACAGATTTTTTAACTTTTACAGTGGAATGGTCAAATAGCATCAACTTTCTAGATGTTACTGTATTCAAAGATGATAATGGTAAGTTAAGTACTAAACTCTACAGGAAACCATGCAGGGTGAACCATCTACTTAGCAGGGATAGCATGCATCCACAATGCATCTTCAGAAATGTTGTTCAAAATCAATTTTATAGAGCCTCAAGGCTAAATGTTAGCAACATAGCTTTTCAAGAACAAGGAAACATTACAGGAGATGAACTATTAAGTAGGGGATATGAAAGAGAGATGATAGAGAAAGGAGCACTGGATGTCCTAGAAGAACTACTAGAGCTAAACCCTATTTTTCTGAGTTGACACAAAAAAGAGAAAAACAAGGAAATAGAAGCATAAATAAAATCTGAATGTCTTTTGCATATTCTAAAAATATTAATCAGTATACTAGCATCATCAAGACGAATTGGAATATATTTAAAACTAATGCACAAGTGAGTAGATTTATAGATACGAATCCACAATTTGTTTTTAGAACCAAAAAATCTCTTTGGAGACGTTTATGTAATCCTAGAGACCAGTATAACATAGAAACACGAGGTAGTACTAATCCATGTAATAAATGTTCATATTGTGCATATATAAACAGTAGTAATAGTTTTGTTCATCCAGACACAAATGAAGTTTTTAACTTTAGTATCAGGGCTACATGCACAAGTATGCATATAGTCTATTTGGCTGTGTGTGAAATATGTACAAAATTATATGTCGATAAAAGTGACATAATGTTGAAAGATAGAATTAGAGAACATTTGTACCATATAAATAAAAAGAGCATGTTCAATGCTCTGGGAAAACACACAGTACAGACTGACTCCACACATTGTTTTAGCTTTATGGTAATAGGCAAGAATTATGTAAGCAAAAGGGGGGTGATGTTAGACTGAAACTCAATGGAGTATAACACTGAGAGCAAATGCTGGACATGGATTAAATGACTGTATTCCCTTGAGACCAACTTTGAGATCCACAGCATTACGTAAGAAGTAATATTTGCCTTGAATGACATTTTATGTAATTTATGTACGTTATTTACAAGATTTTTAAGAAATGTTTCTTTAAATATTTTAAATACTTTGATCATGTGATTTTAACTTGGATTTAAAAGGAAGTGATATTTACTAACAGATCACACCTGATGAAGCCTATTGGTGAAAGTGCTAGTATATTCTAAGGATTTGTTTGCTGTATATTAAACGTTTCACTATTTGGAACCTGGAGCCTTGCCTGTGCTGGTTTTATACTATTGCGCATAATAGAAAATCATTTTGTGTGTGTGTATATATATATATATATATATATATATATATATATATATATATATATATATATATATATATATATATATATATATATATATATATATATATATGGTTTACTATCAAAACTTAGATTGGCACTTACACAAAGCTGGGAGGGTCAAAAGGCTGTTTTCAAGTTTTCATAATGTCGATCTGAAAAATGTTCAACTCCACAGTAGCGAATGGTACTGTACATTCGCTAATGTGGAATCGAAGTTCTGATAACAGATCGCACTACAGTGGGGATCGAGAAATGGACCCTTTTTTTCACTGTAGTGTAATCTTAAAGTTGGAATATAAAATATGTAGGGTGTGTGGGGGATGCAGGAGGCTTGGTCCCCTGCAAAACATTATTGGTAACACAGACTTTCGACATTGAAGCTTCCGGTGTTCAAATTTCAATTCCATGTTACCATTACCAAAAGTTTAGTAATACTTTAATACCAATTTTGGCAAACTGATTCGATCAAAAGGTGGAAACATATTTTGATTTTCCACATTTTGATAGTAAACCTCTCCCTCTCTCATATATATATATATATATATATATATATATATATATATGTGTGTGTGTGTGTACACACACACACACACACACACACACACACACACACACACACACACAGATATGGTAGGACTGAAAACCTACAAAGTAATACAACAGTTTATAAATACATTTACAAAATCTTATTCAAAACAGATTTGGTTGCACAAAGCTAGTGAAACATTGTGCTAATAATATCCCGTTCACTTCAGATACTGAAATTAAATTACATTATATTGTATTGAAGCATAAATATGCACAAATTGCACACAAAGGACAGGGATGAAATAGAATTGGCAACAATGACCTTAGAACACTTCAGCATGAACTTACAGAATCATTGTATTTGTTATTCACCAGGTCATTAAAATATGAGGAGATTCCACTGTCTGGAGACATGCATTTGTTCCACCCATGTTTAAGGGAAAGGGGAATAGGACAACCCCAGAGTCACATAGACCCATAACTTAAGATTAGGGCCATCCACTTGTGCAACCAATATTTAGGGAATAGGGGAACACAACAACCCAGATTCACAGAGACCCATAACTTAAGATTGGAGATATGCACTTGTTCCACCTATATTTAAGGGACAGGGGAACATGACAAGCCCAGAGTCACAGAGACACATAACTTAGGATTGGAGACATGCACTTGTTCAACCCATATTTAAGGGATAGGGGGAAGAGGACAAACCCAAAGTCACAGAGACCCATAACTTTATTTTGTTTCTATGGAAAAGTAATGGAGAAGGTTATTTTACATAATGCATCATTGACATTGAAAATACTGGGACTTAAAACTCTATATAAGCATGCATGTGCTGAAAATAGATATATAACTACGTGCGACACGATGCTCTGTAATAATGCAATAACAGTTATAAATGGCAAATTCTGTTGTGGTATAACTTAATTAGTCTTAATGTCAGCCTTTGATAAGATCATACACAAAACAATGATCGTTACATTAGAACAACTATTTATTGATGTAATTTTGATAAGATGGATAGCTGCATGCTTGCAAATAGGACATTGTAAAGACACATTAACTGGACAGGTGAATCTCTAGGTTACAGTCAGGATGTCTCAAAGAGCTCTTATCCATGCCCATGCCTCTTTACCTTACATCTTTCTGATCTATCTTTTTCATTTCTAGTGCTCTATTGTCTGCTTGCAGGTAACTAAATAGGTAAACAGTTTACATCTGTCACAGATAGGACAAAATAACTGGAGTACTTCAAACCATATGGGCACAGGAGAATAATATGCTGATAAATTTATCAACACCAAAGCCTATGAGATTTGAGAGACATAGATTGAAGGATGAGTACTTAATACAGCACATGGTGATTTAAAAATGTGGATTAATTTAAGAACCTGGGTATATGGGTAGATCCAGTTTTGAGTTTTTTTTCTGATCATATCAGAAAATTGGTTAGTGATCATTTTTAAATCTATAGGCTGTAAAAAAAAGATTTATATTAAGTCTAGGAAGTCAGAAATGCTGGATTGTAAGTTACACTAGACCCAGATTAGAGTATGGAATAATAATTTAGAAATCTTATTATAAAAATTAACTAAAGTTTATTGGAAAGAGCACATAGAAAAGATGCCAAGGACATCCATGGATCTGAAAGTTTAAGCTATTAAAAAAGATTAAAATATTGAACTTTTTACTCCATCTCATATTGATATTTAAATGGAGACCTTAAGTAGAGAGTAATTAGAGACAACTAGCTTAGGAATGTTTAGAGTTGTCAAGGAGTAGTAAAGAATCAGACAATCTGTGTAGGCGATGCTGTAGGAAGGAGGGATGTAGTAACTGTAACTCTGTAAGAGTAGCTGATACATGGATAGAATTTATAATTATATTAAAGCAAGCACTACTTCAGAATTTAAGAACATCTTCTTCACTTACATGGAAATGACTGCTCTCTTACATTTGCAAGAGCATTATTGACCATGCCTAAAATATTTGTATGTATGTGCATGCATGTAAAATGTGTAAATAGAAATAAATATAAATAAGCTGTTTAATCAAGTGGCTATGTTACATATCCAAGGATGCCTCCATTTTTATTTATGTTTTATTTTTAGGTATAATTGTATTCCTTAAACTAATGAGTCTATATTACAGACATCTTGAATGGCCATGATTAATCAGCAAATTGTCTCTTTGCAACAAAATATCACATTTGCTCTCCATTGCAATTTACACTGTTTCACTGTACAACTGTTACATTATATGAAAAACCCCACTCTGGAATCATAGATAAACTTACTAAGCTGGGCATTAATCCCTACGTCACTCGATGAGTTGCCAACTGGCTTACTGACAGAACCCACACTGTAAAAGTAGCTGACTCCAAATCCAGCTCCAGACAAGTGAAAAGTGGAGTACCTCAGGGTTCAGTCCTGGGACCGCTCTTGTTTGGCATCTACTTCTCTGAAGTACAGGCCAACACTAAGGGACTCTGGCTAACAAAGTTCACAGATGACTGAAAACTGGGAGCCATTATTGAATCCCCAAATGATGTCGATACTCTACAAAAGGGCATTACAGAAACAGATGCTTGGTGCCAGTGTCATGGGCTCAAGCTCAATGCCAAGAAATGTATAGTTATCCCCTTTGGGAAAAAAACATGTACCCGTGAACTGCCACATAGTTGGCAGTACACTAAACACTGAAAGTGTGATAAGAGACTTAGGGACACAGGTGGACAGTGGTCTCACCTTCAATAACCACATCGCCACAACAGTCAGGAAATCCTTCTATGTGGCACACCTCATCACTAAGGGCTTTTCATCCAGAAAAAAGGAGGTCATTGTCCCACTGTACTTCTCCCTCATTAGACCCATTATAGAATACAACACCCCATTTGGTATGTACCTCTCAAGACATCTGCAACAACTGGAAAGGCCACATAAATAACTCACTAAAAGAGTCACAGACCTAAAGCAGATTCCCTATGCTGACCACCTTAGAAAACTCCAGCTATACTCTGTTGCATATCATCTACTCCGAGGCGATCTCTGCTTAACATACAAGGCCATGTCAAACCCAGAGCTGTTGGACATGCTACACTTAAAGAAATCCCAATCCCTCAGAGCCACACATTCCAGGGATCTGAACCTTGTCATCACAATAAACAAAACATGCTGGAGGGATAGGTTCCTGACCCAGAGACTCCCCAGACTCTGGAATAGACTCTCCATACATGTCAAGCAGAGCACCTCTTTGGCCCTCTTCAAAGGGAACCTTGATGATTGGATGGGAGAAAGGAAATTCACCCCAGGGATCATGTCAGATGCCCTGCTAGACAGGGGTCCAGGGAAGTAAATAGTGTGGGAAGAAATAGCCAGGGAATTGTTATGGCTAGGCTTCTATAGGCCCTAGGGCCGATAGCCTAGTACCAACCTATGAACCTATGAACCTATGTATGCCTAAATAACTCATTAATTGCAAAATAGTCAAATAAATAAAACTATGACTTCACATGAGACCAGTGTGTCTGCTTGTTTGTTTATTTTTTTTAAAGAAATGAAATCACAATTTCACATGCAATGTGTGTATGTATGAAATTAAGTTTAAAAGCTGTTTTAAGCAAATCAATATGTGGAGAATTTAGCTGGTTAAAAAAGAGTATTCTAAGGATAAATAGGATCAACTTATGACTGAACAGGAGGTGAAGAACCAGTGGCTGGCTTCAGCCTCAGGGGCCACAGAATGGAATGTAGTAAATGCCTGCAACATTACCAAACACTGTGCTTACAGCACAGAAGTCCACTCAAACAGTTCCATCATAGACTGGCACTTAAGAAGGAGCAGTTTTCTGCCATGAGACGGGTACCCTGCTTATCCAGTTTCAGGTGAGGGCTGTATTGAAGAAAACAGTGGAGTGATGAAGTTTGGACCCCAAACATATATCCCACGCTCAGTTAGATTACACACTCGTTTAGCATAGCGACAGCTTCTCATGGCCAGTGGACAAGGACATCATGGGGGAACATCAAGAAATTAGGAAGATGAAAGTACAATGCTTATGAAAGATAGCTGAAAAATAATCTTATACTGCATCTAATATTGTTGTCTCTTATTTTCAGAAACTGGGTGTTACCTGTAAGACACATATTGCACCTTCCAACAGTACTTTTGTTGACTGGAGCTTTATCACCTAGAACCTTTCTGATGCTCGTCCATGTGAATGGAAACACCTGCCTTGTACATCACCTCCTGGAACATGCTGATTTACCTGTGATGTATTATCGTACCTAAGGTACAACATGTAAAATTTGTGTTAAAGCACAAATTATGATAATTACACTGAAGCCACATAGTCTGCTAAGCTGTGCACCCTTCCACAATCCTTATGGTTGCCTACTATTCGTGGTGATACTTATATCAAGGCTTCAAATGGCATTTTTGATATTTGCAGTTCTTGATCTGTAGGCTATTCGTCATCACACAGGGTGCTGTCCATCATTAGGGTACATGGCCCATTCCACCCTGCTTGACCGCTTACAGTTATGCAAAATGCACACCACCATGAACACCTGCGACTAAGACTGTAATCTTTTATAGACACAAAATTAGAACTTGGCTGGCACAACAGACTTTTATCCCAAGGAATCCTATAGTTATTGAATAAACTTCCTATGCATGTCAAGCAATACGACACATGGTCTGTATTCAATAATATTCTGAATGAATGGCCTGGAAATCATAAATCCTGTTTGGGATATACAACATGGTGCTTCTTGACCATGGAGCTTCTTGACCATGGAGCTTAACTCACTCAACAGTGCTTGGGCTTAGCTGGCTATGCTTATCAATGGTCTTTTGAGCTGCATGCCTTGTATATACCTATGAAGTTAGCAACCTAATATATAATTACCAAGTATCTTACAAAGGTGGATGCTGCATATAGAATATAAATGCACACAAAAACTTCAGTTTATTGATGAATATATTTCTATAAGCCACCTCATCTGAATGTCATTATATGGTCATTAATATACACTACTGATCACACCAATTTTTATACAGCCATGATTGCACTACAGATATCTCTGAAATGCACATGCCCTGCATGGCAACACTTACTGCACAGTTTAGCTTTATACACTGCGCTATTTTTCCTTTCTGAATACCTCTTACTGTAAGAGTACCAACTATACATACACATAAGTTACCTGTAAACAAACACTGAATTGTTTATTTCAATATGTAATAAAACAACAAATAGATGTGCACTAAACTCTCCAAGGTACCATGAATTACACTTAACCTCAGTTTGAAATTATTTATTTCCCCTCCCCTTATTTGTTTATTCACCTGTTTGTATACTTATTAATTTCAGCTTGATAACCATGTAAGTTGGAGGCTGACAGACCCTTTTTGAATCACAACCTGAACTCCATGGGGCATGACACAAACAGAAAATTGTAAATAGAATAAAGAATTATACCACTTTCAGAAGAAAACAGTTGGGGAAATGCAGAAGTGGAATTCAAACAAGATGATAGTTGAAAAATATAAGAAATGAAAATAAAGTCAAACTTATAACTACAGCTTTGCAGGCAAGAATGGCATTATTCATGCCTGAAATATTTGTATGTATGTACATATGTAAAATGTATAAATACAAATAAGCTGTTTAATAGAGTGGCTAGGTTAAGTATGGAAGGATTTCTCCTTTTTTATTTTGTTAGTTTTATGTGCAAAGGTGTTCCTTATACTAATGAGTGTGTGTTATAGATGTCTTTCAATGTTGTGATTCATCAGCAAATTATCTCTTTGCAACAAATTATCACACATGTTTTTACTTGCAATTCACATTGTTTCACTTTAAACCTGCTATATTATATCAGAAATATCTATCTATGCCTAGATATGATAGTTATGAAACAGTCAAATAAATAAAATTATCACTTCACATGGAACCTGTGTGTCTGCTTGCTTGTTTAATTTATTTTGTAAACTAAATGAAACTAAAATTTCACATGGAATTTGTGTCTGTTTACTTAGTTATGTATGTAGAAAGTTATACTAGCTAGTTTTAATTAGGCACAACAAAGTCTGTCTAGTGTATAGGAATATAAATGCAATAAAAGCCTTTAATTTCTTGTGATCTCATGACATTTCAGTTATAATTGATGGCATACACTCAACCTTATAGTGCAGAGAGTAAAGCCTTGACAGAAACATTTAACATGGCTAAAGTCATTACCAAAGTCCAAGATAAAAGAGTACATGACAGTAACTTTACTCAAAAGTGTTACACGGCAGCAATAAGGTACAAGTAGATGACAGAGTCGAAGATAACTAGTTACTTCCCAGGAAATACCCTCTACCACTTGTCCTCCCACTGTTACTAAAACACGGGTCCCCATTGTGCTCTTCACAGCTAAATACGCTACTGCAATGATCCCTGGTAACACCCAGGGATGTCTCCTCTATAGTTTGA
>NC_056726.1:1651097092-1651124592 GCF_019279795.1 Protopterus annectens
CCAATCACCAGGGGTGGGGTAAGGGCCTAAAATAGAAATGTCATCATTGCTGTGACGCTTTCATATGTAAAAGCCAGGTGCATGGCTGCCTGGATCATGACCCATCATGGAAAGTTCTTGTCCTCGCACAGGAGACACCCTAGTTTGGGTTGACAGAATTGGTAAGGACAAATCATGGGAATAGCTTGATAGTCTGCAGGCACTGAGGTAAAAAGCACCTAGAACAAGGGAAAAAAAATCTTCAAAAATACTACAAGGTCACATGGTGGCACATCTTCCCTGTGACCAAGTGATGTGCCTATAATGCAGTGACAGGCCTACCATAACTGACATGGTCTCAGCGCCATTCCACAACTCACAAGACAGTCATGGTCATGCAATTGCATTACTGTATATCTGGTGCTGATAGCACTGCCTTCTGATGAAGACAATCACATAACTGACCAGACAGTCACATAACTGTGACCAGACACAATGCAAACCCTTACTGGACCAGTGGGCTATCTAATATTATTGCGTGGCATGGCTAAGCTTAAAACTGTCCTGTGACATCCTTTCTCTGGGCCAGTGATCAAGGAGTCTCAATCCTCACCAAAGACACTGGAGGGGGAACATTCATTTTGAGAGAAATACACACGCACAGAATTTTCAGATGCAGGTCTCTGTAACAAGCACAATTACCCTTAAAAGCACACAGGGAACACACTCCAATCCTGGGGCTAGACTGTCTCTCTTCAGGCCCCAAAAATGAATCCACACTGACCACTAAGGAGCTCCATGTCCCTGTTCCTAGTAGCTGACACACACAATCTGAAATCTGATTTTTCACACACACACACACACACACACACACACACACACACACACACACACACACACACACACACACACACCATGGAAAAAGGCTGACAGTGATTACCCGCTCTGCTACCTTTGCCCAGACTATAAGGTAGTTACACTGCCATCTGCGAGCTACTCTAAGGCTCTTACAAGGGTACCCAATTATACTGAGTAAGATTAATATTAATACCAATGGTAATGTTTCACTAATGCAGGAAGACTTTCAGGAGCAGCCACAGTGTCAGCAAATAAATGTAAGTACTCTCCAAGTGTAAATTATTCTGTAAAATACCAGCTACACTGAGAAATTTAAATAGATTTAATAATAATTAATAAAAGGAAAACAGAACAATACTGAACATCTCTTCATAATAAACACCAGGGTTTCAATCACAGGAAATATATAAAATAACACAGATGGATAAATTCACACAGATTTGGAAAAAAAACCCCTCACTTAGCTATTCTCACTATATTTTCCTAACTGATTAAAGAATTACTGTTCCCTATTTAAGTTACTTACTACAGCAAGGCAAGATGATGCAGGTGAGTGCTCTTTCCTGTCAGGTTTCACAAACAGACTGAGTATAATCTCTCACTAGTATGTAAATTTCGTTTTATTGGTGGCTTACACAATGACATCACATACACTTGATCACCTGTCTCTTGTTCCCACACTACCCCTTTACTAGTAAATAGAGCCATGATCTGGCACAGATGTGTCACAATACACACTGAGAGCTTTGCTAACATCTGTTGCAGCATCTGGAAGCCGTGTATTCTGCTATGGTACTATGATTATGCTGATGAAAGACAGCATGCAGCTTAAAAAGATAACATCAGGCATTAAAGGGAGCAATAATGTACAAGCATCAGATAAAGGCAGGATGGCTCAGAGATCAGGTGAGGATTTTTTTATCCATGAATTGCAAATGTGTGGATGGCTCTCATGGGACGCTGTGAAAAAAAAAAGCTGTGGTGGAATGTAAGAATACATGAAATATCTAAAAAATGGTCTAACAGAATGTATGAATAAGTTGTATACTTGTTCATGATGAACTGTGCATTACCTAAGAGAAACTGTAATGGGCAGGTTTAGGTAGGAAGTGGAGTCCCTGTGTGTGAACAAATTGTATTTATGTACATAGGATACACAACTAATGCCAGCCATATCATTTAACAGCAATGTCAAAGGCATTTTCCTGCATGGTTTATACAATGTAAACAGCTATCCTTTTCAGAGCATGCATATTATGATGTTAACATGGTTGCCTCTAAGAGCAGAGGTACTTAAAGATTTGTACAGAGCTACAGGCTTTGCAAGAAGCAGCTGAGTGAAGCTGCTAAAACTGACTGCAGTAATGTCTTCTTAAACAAGACAACATGCCAAGTATTCCAGTATCCACATAAGTGCACAATTAACAGTGACAATACACTCATTAATCTAAACCTATTCTTTGGTTGCAGTCTACAGGCCTAGGAAACAGTCATTGTAATGCTGTTTCACAAGCATAGCCCAACCACAGACCCTGGTAAACACAGACTCATTTGTCTCACTAGCCTCATCTTCGCCTACTCTAGTTACTGTAAGATTCTCATTTTTCTATGTATACTTGTGGAGCTTTTCTCCTCTGGCCTCTACTGAAAAAAAGCAATAAATCAGTCAGACTACTCCAGTCAACAAATGTCAAATAAATAATAAATACAATTTTTAAATCATAGGCTCCGTGCACACATTACTGGGGCATACATGTCTGTATTAAGATTCACCTTCCTGGTTGTATTACATTAAATTTCTTGTATAATACAACATAATTTGTTAGAGTGTGTTTTAAATTTATAGTTTTGAACATTTTTCCAGTTGCAATGAAACAAAATGTATGACCCAGTAATAACAAAACTGCCAATTTCAGAACATTTCAGCCAAAAAAAGCCACTTAAACTTCTGTCATTACAATCCACCGGTATCACTCAATAAGCACAATCTCTGCAGAAGTAAAATTCATCTGAATAATTCCATATTAAAGAGATTTGTAACTAATGAAGATGCTGCTACTAGCAAACAACTTTACATTTCAGTGCTTCATCTACAAATTCAGAGCCTGATACCCTTGAAGTATTAATTGCCTATGTTACATTCAAACATTGGTAAGGTGGTAGTTATACCTCTCAACCTCTTAGAGGAAGAAATCAAGACAGAGCCATAAATAAAAATGGGATAAATGCCCCAAAATAGGTACATTTTTAAAATATTGCTGTTACAGACTTAGAAAGTTGATAGAATAACAGGCTTTGCTTTAGCATGCATTTTTCTGAAGGGTATGAAGTCTAAAACTCCAATGTCTGTCATTATTTTCTAACTTCAGTCTTTAATGAATTGCCAGTAATTTGTCAGAAAACCACAATTTTATGAACAACAGACCAAAAATATGACGCAAAAATCTAGACATTCTGTGAAAATCTGCACAGTTGAGAGGTATGTTCCCCTTCTTTCTGTACTTGTCAGTAGCCTTCAATACAATTTGTCACAGCAAACTTTTACTTCAGATGCACACATTAGCTGTATCACAGATCACCCTTCTATGGCTCAAAAGCTACTTGGCAATAGGTATCAGTCAGTAAAATGGCACTTCATCCTCTCTCCATACCTCACAGTCACCACCAGTGTACCACAAGGTCTCCTCCTTTTTAACATTAACACACCAGCACCCTCCATTGATCCACACAACAGGCTTCCCTAATACAATACACTAATGACTCCACACTCATATATGTGTCAGATAACTTGGCACATCTCCAAAGAATTACTCAGAAAGCTGTAACATATACTGAAACATGGCTTTGTAACTCATATTTCTTGTTGCTATATAAGTTTTATTTGGACAAGCTGTTATGTGTGTTGCTGTAATTTTGGTGGGACTTAGAATGACAGGAACTTTTTGTAATATAGTTGCAAGTGTTCTATTTAACTCTTTCAGTTAGGGGGCTAGTGTGGGTATGCACGGGGAGGGGGTCTGAAAGGGAGGGATGTCACACATACATACATATTATTGACCTGCACAAAAACTTATAAGAAACTTTTACAGTTATATATGTCCCTATATATTTCCATTAGCTCAGAAAATCAGCATTCTGCTTAAACATATCTGTTAGATGATTTATGTTGATTCATGGAATATAAAGGGCTTACAAAATAAAAAAAAGAAAAATCTATTAATGCATTTAATTCTTAAATCTAAGGCAGAGATAACTTTCATTCAAGAAACACATATGTTAAAAGAACAATGGGAGAAAGATACTAAAAAAAGATGGGTGAAACATATTGTTGCTGCTGGTGACAGTACAGCTTCTAGGGGAGTTGCTACAATAGTTAAAAACTCATTTGGTGGCATTATAATGAAGAGTAGCTACGACCCAAATGGTAGATGGTGTTATTTTACTTGTGAATTGCCAATGTTTAAAAAACCTTTCTTAGTCTTAAATGTATATGCCCCACGTTTGCATCAATTAACCTACCTATACGAGATATATAGAATTCTAGAGAACTTTCCTAACTATTTATATATCATAGGTGGTGACTGGAATATGATAATTAATCCAGAACTAGATAGAACAAATAAAGAAAACAAGCAACCTGCTCAACTTACTACATTAATAATGGAAATAATGGAAGACTTTAAGCTAGCTGACCCTTTTGAAAACTTTAGAAATAATCCATCTACAGGTAAATTCGCTTATTTTTCACCATACCACAAGTCTTGGTCTAGAAAAGACATATTTTTATTATCTGAAACTTTACTAAATAATGCAATTACCTACAATAGTGAACCCAGAACAATATCAGATCATGTAAAAATAAACATCACAATGCAGATGGTTAGCTCAATGCTAAAATTTCAAACACTAGAGAACTGGACATTAAATACTAACTTATTAAATGATAAAGACGTCTCACAGGGAATCATTGACATTATTACTCAAGCTAAAAATAATCTAGCGATAACAGATATACCATATGACATTCAATGGCAAGCAACGAAAGCTACTATTAGGGGAATACTAATCCAAAAAGCTGCTCTCTATAAAAAATTAAGCAAGGAAAAATCAAAACATTAGAATCAAAATTAAAAAGTATAGAGTCAGAATTACAAAATAAACATTTGCCAGAACTTGAAAGTTAAATTGTTACATTACAAGGACAAATACATGAAATTCAGCCACAACAGTACTCTATCAGTGAAATTAAACTTCTTCACAAATATGCTGAATGGGCTCAATCCTCCTCAAAAGCATTGGCAAGAATCATAAACATAAAAAAACTCCCCTACCAAAATAAAGCAATTAAATTATAATAACAAAACTCTAGCTACAGACGAAGAGATTATAATGGCTTTTGAAGAGATTTATCAAAAACTATATGGTCCACACGACCAGTTTAATGATTTATTATTCCATCAATTTACTGAAGATTTGCAATTTCCAGTACTGAATGAAGCACAACTAAATAATGTTAAAGCCCCTATAAATGTAGAAATCATTGCTGCTGTAAATACATTGAAACCAGGTAAATCACCAGGGCCAGATGGGTACATGACAGAGTTCTACAAGACTTTCAAAAAACAATTAACCCAATTACTATTGAAAGTATATGAATATGTAATAAAGTATAGTATCAAAGACCTGTATTTCAACAACTCAGAAACTATATTTATACCAAAACCCAAATCTGGTGCATCAAATCCAAACAATTACAGGCTGATAGCACTCATAAATATCAATATTAAAACTCTATCTACAGTCTTAACTCGCAGAATCAAAAAATATTACCTCTTATCATATCTCCTGAACAACTAGGTTTTATAAACAATAGACAGGTATACGACAATACACTCACCATTGATTCAATCAATAGTTTAAAAGCGAACAATAAATGCCCTGGGAATCCTTTATCTGTTGATGCATCTAAAGCTTTTGACAGAGTTAACTTTGATTTTCTACTAAAGTTACTCAAGAAATTTAGCATTCCTAAAGAATATATGAACATGGTGAGGGCTTTATACAACAATACTACAACAACACTATCTGTAAATAAAAAGCAATCAAAACCCATTCAATTTACTAATGGTACAAGCCAAGGATACCCATTATCACCATACTTGTTCAATATCTATATTAAACCTCTTCTTCTTAAAATAGCTCAAAGAACTTATCATCATCACGTTATGAATATCTCAAAAATCCCAATAAAGTTTACAGCTTTTGCTGATGATCTTAATATTTACTTTGAATTCCCTAATACAGATCTAAACAAGATCTTGAATTCCATTGAAAAGGTTTTTAAGGTTTCTAATTATGCCATTAACTCAAATAAATCAATCATATCCCCTTTGAATACTCTAGAATATAAGGAATTCTACTTCCCTGAGACAGAAATAAATGTTAACTATAATCTCAAATATCTGGGTATCATGTTCACTCACCCCAAAGCAGATATGACTAAAAATAATTTGTTCAAACCTTGGGTTAATATCACAGAAGACACTAAAAGATGGTTAAATCTTAACTTATCTCCACTATTTAAGGTGGCTGTAGTTAAAATGAATATTCTTCCAAGATTATTGTTTCACTTTAATGCAATTGATCAAAATAAACCAAATCATTTCTTTTCCAAACTTGAAACATTACTAGGGAAATTTATTTAGCATCCAAAAATACAAGAATAAAATATTCCAGATTAACATTACCCAAACAGAAAGGGGGTTTAGGACTACCTGATTTTCAAATGTATTATGACATTATAAATGCTAGTTGAATTATACAAATAGCAAATTTTGAACCATCTAACAAAACATGGTATCCACTATGGATTAAAATATATTACAATAATTTAGTCTCATCAAATTTAAACACTAAAGTAATACCCTTTCTAAATTCTAAGATATTAAGATATTTTAAAATTCACCCCATAATCATAAGAAATACATTATTATTTCTTAGGTCAATTTAAAACTAGACTCAAACAACATTTGTCACTTAACTGGCTATGTCAATGTATCAAGCCTGGCTAACTCGAATGTGTAAAAATCTGTTAACCAGTTTAGTGTGTAATTTAATTTAATCCTGACTTGTGCTCAGGACTAACTTTAACCTGTGGAACTTGTTTAACTTGCTTACTTATGTAATCTCTGTAAATAATCTGTTTGTAATATGTAATGCTGGTATTATGTAATGCTGTATCTGCTTACCCTTGGAGCTTTTCTCCCCGGGCCTCCGCTGAAAATGGACATGCATCCAGTTGGACTATCCCGGTCAACAAATGTAAAATAAAATAAAAATAAAATAAAAAAGCTGGTGTCTTCCCTAAATCTTAAGGATACTTTGTTACTAGGTCAACCAATATACCTAAATCTTAATATTAAATTAAATAACACTATGATAAAGTTGAATCAATACCCACTAATTAAAAACACCACTGTATGGGAATTCTACCAAGTCAAAAGTCTTTCAATTGACAATATTAGGCAAAGAATGGAAATAAATAAAAGTTATAACACCATAATCAACCAACTACTATATCTGATTAATACAATTACTACTAATGTTAAAATAGACAACCAAGGTATGCAGCTTTATCAACAAATTATCAATCTGTTGCTTTCAATTACTAAATTCTTATCAAACACTTATAGACTAATAATAAGTATCAGATACCAAGATGTACTTCTATGTTCAAAATTTTGGGAAGGGAAAAATAACATGATTACTGATGAACAAATATCTGCTGCAATTGAACTCACTTTGAAATTAACCCCTCTCAAAAAACTAATTTATACCCAAATTATGATTAATAACCATGTCTATCACACACCACTCTTTCTAAGTAAATTTAATCCTTCTCACTCTCCTTATTGCCCCCACATGCCCAAATAGTGTTGTAGCTGACACCCTTCATATTTTTTGGAGCTATAAGAATGATTACAGATTATGGTGTTTGTTAAGAAACAAGTTAGGAAAAAGAGATACACTAAATCCATCCTGTCATGGGGAATTGCAATTTTACATGTATTACCCACCAAATATTCATACAAAAACAAACACATCATAGTAACATATCATACATAGCTCAGCATTGGTTAGATAGAACTAAAATTACAGGGGAAGAATTTAAAGGAATGGTTATAAAATACATATTAGCCAGCAAACTAATAACAAGAAGCCAAAAAAAACCTGTCCTATCAGAAATATTGAAAAATGCTTATCAAAATGTTAAGCTAAAATTGGTTTATGAACAAGGGACTACAATATCATTATTACACTAAGTAGTTTAGGGAAATTAAAGAAAATGAATACTGCAAAACACGTACCCATCTTAAAACTGGACAGGTCTGGGAAGTGCACATAAGATATACAGTATGAGGTGACATCAATTGTATATAGTGTATATAGTTAGTACAAGATGCAGTTTAAGTAAGGTATGCTAGAATGTCATGATGCAACTGTTTTTTATGTCAGAATCTATTATGATTAATATCTCAAAGTACTTTTTGCCTTACAACCTAAATGTGAATAATGTGAATGTTAGTTAATTCTGCATATTGATTACTGAACACTGATGGTATATGTTCTGTATATCTTATTATGCTTATTGTGAATTGATATTCTATGTATCTTGTCTTTATATATTCTATTTTCTTTCTGTATTAAAAAAAAGAGGAAACTGCAATAAAAATATATTAAAACAAAAAAAAAAACTTTGCCTAGGCATCTAAACCTCTTCTGCAACATTAACATAACAGTTTGTAAGGACAGGTATATTTCACAGAGGATACCACTGTTGTGGAACAGACTCCCCATTCACATAAACCAAAGTTCATCCCTGTCCATTTTCAAGTGCAACATAGATATATGGATGGAAAACAGAAAATTTACCCCATAACTGCCCCATGCACTACAAATGGGCAGATGCAGCTCCTAAATGCTTTATCCTAGGCATGGGTCCACTCAAATTATATGTGGTATGATCCCAATTATTCTCATTAGAGGTAATTATCAACCATGGGACATGTAAGGCCAATCTATAACCAAGTGGGATAGGTTATTTCAAACACAAAAAGGGAAATTAGCTAGATAAAATGGCCTGCAAGATCAGCTAGCCCAGTACTTACCTTATTTATGAACCTATACTCTTACATTTGATGTGCACATACAAAAATGTATAGAAAAACTGACCAAAAACTTGGAAGCTTTAGAGATCCAAAAACATTTTCACTAATACAACTAAAGCTACACTTACCACTACTTAGCACCTCCCCTCAGTAGTTTATGGTTCATAGGTTCATAGGTAGGTACTAGGCTATCGGCCCAAGGGCCTACGTAAGCCTAGCCAACAAGGTTCCCTGGCGTACGCCACCCAAGAAAGTTATTTTCCTGTGCCACTGTCGAGCAGAGACACAGAAGTGATCTCCGATATTTCCTATTTCCCATCCACTCATCAAGATTTTTCTTGAAGAGTGCTAATGACAAACTTTACTTGACATAGATGGGTATCCTGCTCCAGGGTATGGGAAGTCACTGGGACAGGAATCTAGCCCTCCAGCATGTCCTGTTTATTGTGGTGACAAGGTTTAGGTCCATAGAGCGTGTAGCTTGGAGGGATTGGGATTTCTTTAGGTGTAGCATGTCCAGCAGCTTTGGGTTTGACATAGCTTTATATGTTAGGCAGAGATCACCTCAGAGTAGGCGATATGCTACAGAGTAAAGCTGGAGTTTTTTGAGGCGGTCAGTATAGGGCATTTGTTTGAGGCCAGTAATCCACTTTGTGAGGTACTTCTGTGGCCTTTCCAGCTGCTGCAGATGTCTTGTGAGGTACATTCCAAAAGGGGCGTTGTACTCTATAATGGGTCCAATGAGTGTCAAGTAGAGGGGAACAATGACCTCTTTTTTCCTGGATGAGAACCCTTTTATGATGAGGTGTGCCACGTAGAAGGACTTTCTGACTACTGTGGTGATGTGACTATCAAAGGAGAGACTACTGACCACCTGGGTCCCAAGGTCTCTTATCACGCATTCGGTGATAAGTAGATTGCTGCCTATGTGGTAGTTCATGGGTACAGAGTTTTTACCAAAGGGGATGACACTGCACTTTTTGGCATTGAGCTTGAGACCATGGCTCTGACACCAGGCATCTGTCTCAGAGAGGCCATTCTGGGGACTTGACTATGGCTACTAGTTTGCAGTCATATGCGAACTTCATTAGCCAGAGGCCTTCTGTGTTAGCCTGTACTTCAAAGAAGTAGATACCAAACAGGAGAGGTCCCAGAATGGAACCCTGTGGTACTCCACTTGTCACTGCCTTGAGGTCAGATTTGGAGTTTGCAACTTACAGTGTGGGTTCTGTCAGTGAGTCAGTTGGCAACCCATCTTGTGACTTAGGGATTTATACCAAGTTTAGTGAGTTTATCTATAATTCCAGAATGGGGGATAGTGTCGAAAGACTTGGTGAGGTCAAGATAGGCTGTGTGAACCACCTTACCCTCATCTACGGCTTTGGTGACTGCCTCAAAGAAGTCAATCAGGTTCAGGAGGCATGATCTGCCTCTCACAAACCCGAACTGGGTGGGATCCAGAGTTTGGAGGTTACCCATGTCTTTGTTTATGAGTTCCATGATGATACATTCCATGGCCTTGCAGACCAGGCTAATCAGGCTAATAGGTCAATAGTTCCTGGGATCAGTGGTGGCTCCCCCTTTGTTGAGTGGGATAACTGTTGCTGTGCATCATTCAGTGGGCACAAAGCCTGATGCGAGGCTATTATTGAACATGGTGCTTAAGACGGGAGCCAGTTCATTCTGAAGTTCGTGTAAAATGCAGCCTGGGATGTTGTCCAGTCCCATGGATGCTGTGTTTTTGGCTTTAGAGAGTGCAGCTTTTACCTGCGTAATTGTGATTACAGGGACTCTGCAATCTTCCTGTATAGATATGGGCCCTTTAGGAGGTGAGAGGGGGGTAAAGTTAGCACTGAACCTATCTGCCAGGATGTTGGCAATATCAGTTGGTTCTGTAATTTTTGTGCCTTTGCGCTGTAACTCAGAGCAGATCTGGGTGTTGCTATCGAGATTCTTGACATAGCTATAGAATGCTTTGTGGTTGTCCTTGGAATTAGTGGTGATTTTGTTTTCGTAGCTAGCTTTGCAGGATCGTATTAGGGATCTCAGCTTCTTACTGAGGCTGACCAGGGAGCTCCTCCACTCATGGGATTTTACTTTCTTTTGCAACAGTTTCTTCCTTCTGTTGTACAGTTTGTTTATGGCAGGAGACCACCAGATTGGCTACCTTTTTTGGAGGATAGCGTCTTGGTTCTGTTTGGGATAGCACGATGCATGCACTTGTATAAGTGCTTATAGAGTGGATTTGTGTAGGATTCAGCAGTTGTAACTGTATTGTCCATCTGCATGGGTGTTATGAAGTTCATCATTTCTGTCTTAAGAAGCATGATGTTGGCTTTGGAGAAATTTTTTACTGTGGTTTCCTTAATTGGGGGTGGGGGTGGGATGTGGATATCAAGGGTGATTAGCTTATGGTCGGATCGGACCAACGAGGAGTTGACTTCAGGTGTGGAACACCGGTCACTCATGTTGGTAATGACTAGGTCTAGGATATTGTTGCCCCTGGTGGGGGTGTGGATAAGTTGATCCAGGGCATTGGAGTTTATGAATTCCAGAAAGCGTTGAGCTAAGGAACTGGTACACGAGTATTTTCCCAGTTAATGGTGGGGTAGTTGAAGTCGCCCATTATTAGGGTGTTTGGTTGAACTCTAATATTTCCAGTACATCAAGAAAAGAGGAGTGGGAATCCTGGGTCATGGTGGGGGATCTATAGCAAGCTACAATTTGGATTGCGGCTTTACCCAGAGTTAGTTGCACTTTGATAACCTTGGATGCATTATGCTGAGCAACTAGCCTGGAGGTGTGGATATCCTTAATGAATATGGACACACCTCTGCCTTTGGTGTTTCGGTCCAGGTTACATGGCCGAAAGGTGTGGTATGAGTTATAGCCTGGTAGTGCAGGGGTGCTCTCTGGAGCCTTGAACCAGGTCTCAGTCACTGCACAGATATCGATGTTCTCCATTTTAAGGAGTGCCTCGAGTGAGTGCATTTTGAGATTTAGACTTCTAGCATTGAGTAGCATTACCCTCAGTTTTTGCTTGCCTGTTCCTATTATGGTGGTGAATTTGTTATTTGAACCTTGCCTAAAAAAGGCACTATAGGGGCAGCAAGAGCCTTAGCCAGTATCCGGAATCCCAGGGGCAACAGGTGCAGGCCATCTGTGGCAAAGCATCGTGGTCTGTCGACCATGTCATCCCAAGCAGACAGATACTGGATCCCCTTAGAATGACACCAGAAGCTTAGACAATTGTTGAAGTCAATCATTTTGCCCTTGTACTGCTGTATCATTCTGAACGATGGCAGAATGCTACTCAGGGCTAGGGTCATATCTTCCTGGGCTACAAGATTGGAGAGCTCTTCCATGTCTATTTTCATGTAGTCCAGGGAGGTACATCTCAGGTCATTCACACCAGCATGGACAATGACAGAGCCATATTTGTACTTGTTATGGAGTGACCTGAGTGCATGGGTTATGTGGCAGATCCAGGCACATGACAGGCAGCTGACAGTAACCTTTTCCTTGTTTAGCCTGGTGAGTGGGACATCAGTGTGCCTGACTATAGAGTCACCTATGACTAGTGTGATGGATACGTTGTTTTGCCTTATTGGCTGTGGTTGAGTGGCACACTGAGTCTGTGGGCTATGTGTCATTTGGGTTGTGTTGGGGGATGGAGGTTACTTGCTTTTCTGCTTTGGAGGTCTCTGTTGCTTACACAGATTATTATTGAGAGCCTCCACAAATGTTTTTGTGTTACTATGTGTGGATTTTGGTGGTGTAGATTTAGTGAGACTATGTGATGAGTGTGGTATGGTGCAAATGTTTACCTTCTCCTCATGACTGTTAAGTTCAGTCTTGGTTGGAGAGAGCTTTACCTCCAGTTTGGCTAGATAAGTGCATCTCTCACAGGCTGTAGTGTTGGGTGGTAGGAGGAAAGGGTTGTCTGTGTACATGAGGCAATTTCTACATTGCCTCAGTATGCCCAGATTCATCAGATAGACAGGAGAGAACACTGGGAGCTGACCCTTGGACATGCCTGAATAAAAAATTATTTTCCTCTAGATAAGTGAGGAAAGTGAGTACAAGAGCTGTTTTTCTCTAAGCAAGTGAGAAAAGTAAGTACAAAAACTGTTTTCCTCTAGATAATGAGGAAGATTGAGTGCTATAGTAATTAGTAGCTTATTTAGTGCTTACAAGTTCTGAACAAGTGCTGAGCATGAATAAGCAAATTTAAGTGCTAAAACTAAGAATCTATATCTGCACTAGACGAGTTACAGGACAGAAACAAGTGCAAATGCAGGCTTTCAAATCAGAAAGTTGAGAGAGATGGAAGAGATTGCCCAAACGGCCAATAACTACAATTTCTGGGCCAGAACCACTCCTTATGTGGTAGACAGGTTACCTAGTGCTTACCACTCCCACTGATAAGCTAGAAGGCTTCCCTCCAACACAGAAAGGCTTGGGACCTCAGAAGCTTACAAACAGTCCTGGATACAGCAAATCTGTATCTGGAACACTAGTTACAGGAAAGGTAGGAAACAGGCTTACAGATTTTTTTTTCTTTGTGTTACAGAAAAGTAGCAAAAACAGTAGAAAAAACAATTCACATGCTGTGCAAGCTAGCACACTTGAGTATGTAGCAATATTAGACCAAACACAGTTTAAAGAATGCAATTAAATTAAAAAGGACTAAAAGCAAGTGCAGAAAGAGATGGAGCATCCATTCTTACTAATTTCCAGGCAGCACAAAAAGCAGAATAAAAATAAAAAATAATTTGAGCAATGCTATTGTAAAGTGGTTACATTTGCAGCAAATGCCCCTTTCAGAACCCACTACTGTATAGTACTGAAGGTCTAAATTGGTTAGAACTAGCCCATCAACTAACATATACAGAGCTTCTTCCCACCTACAACAGTAGCCAGCAATCATCCGCTTGTCTAGCATTAAATACCATTCTATACAACTATGTTCGTACTCCATCATTATGATTCAGTGAGGAAAAACCTTTCTGTCCACATCCCTATCAAATCTGCAGGGGATGATCTATATTTATACCATTTTGCTAAGGCCTGGGACTCCTTACCTATAGCCAACAGATCAATACCCTCCCCCCAGTCCTTCAAAACTATTGTGAAATAGTTCTTAGCTAAAATCTGCCTCTCTTTTTGCTCAACCTCAGGATAACAATATTCCTAAATATGAACAAGTTCCTATTCATACCTTATACCTCCTTACTCGCCCTTTTCACTCACTCCCTAACTTTAGATATGTAATAACTTATTTTTTCCCTAACTTCATATTGCAATTCCTGTATGTATTATACTAGTTTACCTATAACATAAACATTGTGTAAAATTTCTCTAATAATCAAATTATTGTTATATAAGTTATAATTGCTTTAACGAATTTTATTATGTCCACATTGATATAATTACTTAAACTTTTGAAGCTGTGTCTTTTTCTGAAGGTTTTAAAATTGTTTTCAAAAGAAATACTGTGGAACATTTCTCCATGGGCTTCCAATAAAAATGGACATCTACCCAGTGAGATTTTCCCAGTAGTCAGATATCACTAAACAAATATCATGCTTACAAATGTTTCCTCTGCCTACACCCCACATATATAATATAATATAATATAATATAATATAATATAATATAATATAATATAATATAATATAATATAATATAATATGATATGATATGATATGATACACAACTTGTGATTACAACTACCTAAATGAAAAACAAACCTGTCACTGAATACAATACCCCCCTTTGGTATGTACCTAACTAGGCATATCTAACAATTGGAACATCCAAAGAGGTTCCTTACTAAAAGAATGCAGGGCATAAGTAATACATCCTATGCAGACTGCCTCAAGGCCCTATCCTGTATTATGTCTCCTACAGGCTTTTGAGGGGAGATCTATGCGTGGCATACAGGGCATTGTCAGACCCCACTCTGATGGACCTCCTGCATATCCATAAAACAAACAGCACCAGAATGACCCATTCTAAAGATGTAAATCTTGCCTGTGATATAAATAGGACCTGCTGAAGAAATAGATATGTATCCCAGTGACTACACCATCTATGGAACAGGCTCCCCATCCATGTGAAGCAGAGTTCCTCCCTAATGCAATTCAAGTGCAACTTGGACAATTCGATGGGAAACTGGAAATTCATCCCTGGTTTGGCACCTATGTCTCTAATGGACACAGGTAACCTGTAATTGGTTCATCTCCCAGGCCCATGCTTATACTTATCAAGGGTATCAGAACTTGTCAGAGATTTGGGATGCATGGCTAGGCTTAAAAACGACCTTTTGATCATTAGCCTAGTAAACACCTATGAATCAAAAAATAAATAGCACCCAGGTAAGGAAATCTGTAGAAATAACTGGCCACCCACACCACAACAAAAATAATCAGACTGAAAAAATACAAAAGCAATATTACTGCTCATTAATTACTTTATACTGCTCAACTATCCATAATGTTTGCCTCAAACTATCCCTTTTTCATTATAAAATGTTTTTGAGTTTCTGGTAAATCATTGAAGATTACAGTCAGTCCGTAATGTCAGACAGAGTTTCATACTTAGTCTTTAGGAAATCCATGTTGTTGAAAATACGGTTATTCTCCTACTAATGTGAATTAGGATAATATTTAAGTTATACCTGATTTTGGACTCCTAAAGACTGGTGGTCAGTAGTCTAGTATAAACCTATGAATCTACAACTTATCCACAAAGCAGGGCACAACATACACTGAATGCATCATTCATACTTATTTCTTCCTACAACGTATACTCCAAATTCAAGATATGACATAAATAATGAAAGAATTTAAATAATCTCATATATAAAAACATGTACTAACCTGTAGCACCCTTCAGTAGGCTTGTAAGCATGTACCAGAATGTCTTACTGGAGACATGTTTTGTGTGAACCAGACCATTGTTTCAACAGACATGGGCATAATCACTGCCACGTATAGCACCAGAAAGTAAAGTGACAACTCCGGTTTCACAACCCGTCAACAACTTAAATGTCACTATCCACAAAAGGAAAACACAGCAAATATTGTATAAAAAAGACATAACTAAAAAGGCACACTAAAACCTTCAATAATGATCACATCTTCTCAGCTGAGTGAAAATGAGCTAAAATCCAGCTGAGCAAAACAAAAAGAACATGGCAAAACCTCCAAGAAACCCAGACTCACAAGCAATCTGTGAAAAAATAGCCAGTTAGCAATAACACACATTGTGAAATGACTGCGCACTCAGAGAGCAGGAAAACTTGCAACCTGTAAAACGTTAAATCTATAATACAACGCTTTACACTATATAAAGCATGCAACATGGAAACAAGTAGTACATCAAATACATACTGTCCACTTAAATTCCTCCGATAATGAAACCAAACACAAGAGATGCCATCAATAACACACAGTTTAAATCTGAATCTCCCAAACATTTAAATGTTCACTTATCTATAATGTCCAAGTGTGTAGTCTAAACAAGTCCCATTAATTTTTTGAGCAATCATCTCATACAAAGCTGACTGCCTCTCCAGATGACTTGCACAGACTCTACAAAACAGCTTAAACAGCAATATATAGACATATCTGTAAAACTTACTCCAAAGTCTGAGTCACCTACAGCAAATTATGACAGTCTCCAACTGTCACCAACCACAAAAAGTAAAAATTTAAAAAAGTAGTAATTTAATACAAAAAAAGGCTGCATTAACCTCTGGTCCAACCTTCACTTATGACTGGGTTCCACAATGAGCATAATTCTTTAGAAACTGACACATATTATTTCATAAAACAGCATACCCACCACCAAACAATTAAGCCACGCCTTGTCTCTCCACATATTGCACCTAGACAATATCTGACTTTACTACTTTGTACTTTATTTATTTATTGCATTTCTTTACTGGGAAAGTCCACTGGGCCTAAAAGAGCCCATTTTTGGTGGAGGCCTGTGGAGTAAATCTCCGACAAGAACATAGATGCAGAAAAAAATTAAACATTAATTAGTACAGAAGTAGAAACAGTGTTACATGTAGTGGTTACAGCAATGTATGTATATATATATATATATATATACACACACATATATATGTTTATATATATATATATATATATATATATATATATATATATATATATATATATATATAGATATGTCAGGAATTTAGTTGGTTTGATTACAGTAACATATACAGAACATATACATAAAGGCAGGAATTTAGTTGGTTGCCAGATGAATTCAGAGTGGTAAAAATGAAGATAAATTAATCACCATTATTGTACCAGTATCAACAAGTAATGAAAGAAACAAATAATAAATATGGGGAAAGTATTATCAGTCACTAGTAGTAAAAAGCATAGGAATGTAGTTATAATATAAGGAAAAGGAAGAGGTTAGGTTATAGAGCAGGTACACAGCCAGGAAGGGTTGTTATAAAGCAGGTACATAGCCAAGAAGGGTTGTTACAGAGCAGGTACATAGCCAGGAAGGGTTGTTATAGAGCAGGTACATAGCCAGGAAGAGTTGTCATAGAGCAGGTACATAGCCAGGAAAAGTTAAGATGATTTTTCAGTGTTTGTTTGAAGGTGGTGGTGCTGCCTGTGTTTCTTATAGAAGGAGGAAGTGAGTTCCATAGTTTGGTGATGATGAAGGAGTAGTGCAGTTGACCAGCCGGTAAGGTGGGCTTTTCTTCTTTTAGAAGTAGATGATTTTCAGATCTTAGTTGCCTGCTGGGTTGGTATTTGGCAAGTAGAGTTGAGAGAGGAGGACAGTCTGTGGGTCTGTAGATTATTTTGTGTGCTGTAGTCATCTGGATGAATGAGAGATGGTGGGAGAGTTCCAACCAGCCTAATTGTGTCAGTGAGTTACAGTGGTGGGATGAGAATTTGGCCTCAGTGGCAAATGTGGCTATTCTCTTGTAACACATATCAAGTTTGGATTTTGTAGAATTTTGGATATTAGTGAGGAGGGGGCACCATAAAGGAGAGAGTGTAATAAAAATGTAGTTACAATGGTTTGTCTACTAGAGAGGCTAAGAAATTGTTGGTGCCAGTACAGCATACCGAGCTTTGGGTGTGTTTTTTTGATGTTACTGATTATGTATAGGTCAATGTTTAGGTTTTCATCTATAATAATGCCTAGTAATTTAGTGTGTGGGACAACTTCTATAGTGGTATTGTCTTGGGCTTGTATATTGAAGAGTTTTTTTTATTGAGGGGAGTGGTTTTCTTAGGGGTAAAAATGACTAGTTTTGTTTTTTTTGGATTTAGGGCAAGGTGATTGTTGCTTAAGCATCCAAGATTCAGTAGAGGTGAGGGCATTCTGGGTGATCTG
Source organism: Protopterus annectens (assembly GCF_019279795.1). Taxonomy (NCBI): domain Eukaryota; kingdom Metazoa; phylum Chordata; order Ceratodontiformes; family Protopteridae; genus Protopterus; species Protopterus annectens. Next base: position 1,651,115,479 of record NC_056726.1, read on the forward strand.
CTGCAGTTCAGAGCTGAAATTTGCAGTGCATATTATTGTAGAGTCATCAGCATACTGGATTACTGAGCATTGTGGGAGAGTGGTGTGAAACTTGTTAATAAATATGCTAAATAAGACAGGACCAATTATGGAGCCTTGGGGTACCCCTGTGGAAGTACTGAGGAAGGGAGAGTAAGACTATTGCCATTTGATGGATTGCTGCCTATTGGAGAGATAGCTATTGAACTATTGCAGGGTAGGTGGGGAAATGTTTAATAGTTTAGAGAGGAGGGTAGTGTGGGAAATGGTATTGAAAGCTTTGGAGAGGTCGAGGAAAAGAGAAGCAATTATTTTACCAGAATCCCATGCCCGGTTAACTGTATCAAGGAAGGAGAGGAGGGCTGTAGTGGTGCTGTGCACTGGTCTGATACCATGCTGAGTGGGTGACAGAATTTGATTTTCTAGCAGGTGGTTGAGGAGTTGAGCATGGATGCATTTTTCCAGTATTTTAGAGAGGGGTGAGGGAATAGCTATGGGTTGAAAGTTTGTAGTGTCTCTGTTGGTGCCACCTTTGTGTAAGGGGAGAATTAATACTTTTTTTCCAGATGTCTGGGACAAGGGACTCTTTAATTGATCTGTTAATGAGTATGCTGATGGGATAAGCTATAGTGTTTGCAGCTAGCTGCAGGATGTGTGGGGGTAGACTGTCAGGGGCTAGTGTACAGGGTTTAAGCTTAAGTAAAAGTTTTTTATTGTGCTGGTGGGTATGGGGGAGAATTTTAGGTTAGAGTTGTGTGTAGGATTGTTTTCTGGGATGGTTTAGTCATTAGCTGTCTTGGTAGTGGTGGTGTTACCCATAGGAAAGGTGGTGGTTAGGTTAGCTATGGTGTCAATGAAGTAGGAATTGAAGAGGGTGGCAAGTTCGGCAGGGATTTTGTGTGGGTTAGAGGATGGGTTGTTTTGAAAACCTGGATGTAATAAATGGTTGGTGGAGGACCAGAGGAATTTTATGGGATTATTTTTATGTTGGCTTTGTAGGTGGAGGCAGTGGGCTTTTTTATCACTGGTTATTAGACGTTCTGCCTGGTTACGGAGTTGTTTGTATTGTATTAAAGTTGTAGGGTCTTTATTTTTCTGCCATGATTTCCAGATTTTATCCCTTGTGGACATGACTTCTTTGATGGATTTTAAGAGCCAGCTTGAATGGTTATGTTTTATTCATTTTTGGCGCATGGGTGCTTGCCTATTTAGGATGTCTAGGAATGTTGAGTTAAAGAACTCAAAAGCCTCGTTAAGTGGCAGGTATTTGAGGGGTTCCCAATTTACTTTAGCTAAGGTTTCATTAAATATGGATGGTTGGAACTTAGTAAAATTTCTGGTTGATTTGTAATGGTGTTGGCCTGGGGTTGGGATGGTTTTGCATAGGATATATGGTGGGTGGTGGTCGTTAATGGCATTAGGTAGCATGCCTGCAGTGATGATATTGTTAGGGTGGGACACTAATATCCAGTCTACTGCGGAGCCCCAAATGTTATTTTTGTGGGGTCTGGTGATGTCATCAGTAAGTTGGGAGAGACTGTAAAGGTTTACGTTTTTAGTACTTAATGCATGAATAGATTTTACTGGTTAACACATTCAGATAAATACATACATTGAAATGCATAAGACATTTTAAACAGCTCAGCATTTAAACCTCTCTTTCAATGAAATGAAAATCAGTACCAAGCCAGAAACTAAGGCATTTAGCACCTCATCAATCTGGATATGACCTTTTTCACCTCTGCTGGCACCCATTGTTTAATTCAATATGTCCAAGATCAAAAACACTTAACAGAAAGCCAAGGATGACTGTAGCAATTTTAGAATAATTAACATGCAAACCAATTGACTCAGGCTTCTCTTACCACAAACTGAGAATTACATAACTATTTGTATATATTTTTATAGCTGTACTTAACATTTTAGTTAATGTAACAAACGTAAAGAAACTGATTTTTCAGTGGAGATTGATATCTGCAGAAAATGCTAATAAAGCTCTGTACACAGTTGTAAGTGCCATATTTATAGGTTTATAACAAACTTGGAACAAATGTGTAAAAGATTCAGTGAAAATCAGGGGCAACACAAATATCAGCTGCCCAAGAGAAGAGGTGAGAAAGAGGTTGGCATGAGAGGAAACACATTCATTTTAATGATGTGTTTCCCCTGCAAGAACCAAAACCTCTAAATGTATGAGTTGGGTTAAGCTTACAAAAAATATCATCTCAAAGTGGCCTGAAACACCAAAGCAAAAAGTACATTAAAGTATTTTGACTGATATACTTTTTTTTTGTTGTAGTCATGTAAACATGTTATGGTCTTGAAATTCAGTCACTAGTACACATACTGTCTGTAAAAATACCATGCTGCATATAGCTTTTGTCCAAGTCTTCTTGACATACTGTAAAAGATCTCAGCCTTCAGTGCAGACAAGACAGCACATACTCCTTCTCAACTCCCACATACTGCAATGCAGGTCACCCAGGAGTCACTAGGAAAACCCGTCCTAAGCATGTTCTGTCCACTAACTCTGCTTCCATACAAAGATGTGACTTAGTCATATGTCATAGGCTCACACAATTTCTTGCAAGGACATTTCAGCTTTGCCAGTACCCACCCTTAAGTTTTTCCTCCCTTTTCAAGAAGGGGCAGGTCATTCATACCAGGGATGAATTTATGAATACCCAAACAGTTATCCTTTTTAAAGGCAGACAGTGTGTCACACTGTTTAACTTGTAGAGTTAGTTTGTTGTACAGAGGTGGGGAAGCACTGTGTTAGAAATCTGTACCTCCACCATGTGCATTTACTTGTTGGAATGGATTTATATCTTACGGTCCTAGTATTTGCTGGGCTATTATGGATGCATAAGAATTTTTGTATTACTGGATCCACTGTAACCAGCAAAGCCTCCTTGCTCCACCATAGTAACACGCGAGAATCCTGCCCCAAACTCTAGCCTGCATCTTAAATCAAAAAAAGCTGTACCCATAAAACTACCACTACAGAAGACAGTTGGAGCTCTCATCACACACATGCATGTGGGTGCACACACACACACACACACACACACACACACACACACACACACACACACACACACACACACACACACACACACACACTCACTCGTGTGTGTGTGTGTGTGTGTGTGTGTGTGTGTGTGTGTGTGTCCGCCTGTGTATATGTACGTATATATATATATATATATATATATATATATATATATATATATATATATATATATATATATATATATATATATATATATATGTGTGTGTGTGTGTATACACAGAGAGAGAAATATAGATAGATAAATATAGGACTCAGCTTGGTGTGAATAGAAAGTCTGTTCCAAAGAAGGGTCAATCTCTGAGACACATATCTGTCTATCCAGCATGTTTGTGTTTGAGTCACTAAGTTTAGATTCCTAGATTGGGTGACCCTTATGCTGCTGAATGTCATGATCATGTGTATCTAGATCTCTCACCTCTGAGTCTACTCTAAGTGGTGTGCTACTGATGTAATTTGCAGGGATATTTTACTTCCCAAAGGGTGTAATGCATTTTTTGCATTTAGTTTTAGGCCTCTGTTCTGATACCAATAATTTCTGTGATCTAGTCCCTCTTGAAGGATATCTACATTATTGGAGGATTCAATGATTGCCCCCAACTTGCAATCATCAGCAAACTTTGTCATCCAGACGCCTTCCACATTTGCCTTGACTTCAGAGAAGTCGTTGTCTAATCACCATCATACATCAGTTATGTATACCCATAGGTATGCATGCACACACAAATATACACATTGTGCAAGCATAGACAGACATGTGCATACACACAAGCACATGTGGATGCATGAAATGGTGAGAGAAAGTGTTGTTGCTTAAAATTCAGCTATCTGTGTATAAACCACATGAGGCTAATATACCATTGCATAACTTAGCAAAGGTGGGGTCTTAGGGTAGTAGACAACACATCTGCTGGAAGTTAAGCAATGCAGAAGTCTGACAGAGGGGTGCCAAGGAAAGGTGGTGATCCCTGCAATGTAGTCTGACAAAAACAACACTTCTGGTTCCATCACCTTCTCTCACCTCTCAGACAGAGTACCTTCCTAAATTCCAAATGTCTGCACTTCCTACCCCTAACAATGCACATCAACCCCTTCCTTTCCACCCATTTTTCTACAGAGGGTCAGGGTGTTACATGACCCAATGCAACTTCTCTTGATTCAGTGACACTGTCCTACCTTCTTCAGGATAAATGCTTGAATGTTGCAGATCTTCTGTCATGCATCCGTCTTTTTGTTGGTCACCCTCATTTCTCTTGCCTTCTTCCTTTTACCTCAAATTCACTTCACCAAATAATTTTCTGATTTCCTGCATGTGTCTGAACCACTGTAATCAGTTCTTTTTGACCTTCTCTGCAAATGGAGCTACTTTGGCTTCTGCTCAGATACCATAATTGTATTCACCTGTTCCAGTGTGCATCTAAACACCTGTCTCAAGCACTTTCTCAACTGCTCCGCCTTCACTGTTCAGGTTCCTCTAACATGCAGTAGTACTGCTCATACCACTGTTTGTACACTCTACTTTTCAGCATCTTTGGCATTCTTTTGTCACATGCTGACTCTGACACTCTGTGGCAGTTGGCTGTGGACCCTCTGATTTTAACATTCAGCTCCTTATTCGAATTTCCCTTCTTCTTAACCACCACTCCTAGATACTCAAAGTGTTAACATTGCCCACTATTTTCCCTTCTATCTCAGTTTTCAACTTCTTCTGATTTCCCTAGTATTATTTATGATACTGTCTCGTTTGTACTCACTGTCATCCTGTGTGACCTTAGTTTTGCATTCACTCCCCAATAATTTGCTGAAGTTCATGTTGATTTTGCTTGCAATGCCATATTGTGTGAATACATCAGCTTATAGGTTCATAGGTTGGTACTAGGCTATCGGCCCTAGGGCCTGTACAAGCCTAGCCATAACAATTCCCTGAATATTTCTTCCCACAATATTTACTTCTCTGGACCCCTGTCTAGCAGGGCGACTGACATGATCCTCGGGGTGAATTTCCTATCTCCCATCCAGTCATCAAGGTTCCTTTTGAAGAGGGCCAAGGAGGCACTCTGCTTGACATGTATGGGCAGTCTATTCCAGAGTATGGGGAGTCTCTGGGTCAGGAACCTATCCCTCCAGCATGTATTGTTCATTGTGATGACAAGGTTTAGATCTCTGGGGTGTGTGGCTCTGAGAGATTGGGATTTCTTTAAGTGGAGCATGTCCAACAGCTCAGGGTTTGACATGGCCTTGGAGTAGATGATATGCCACAGAGTATAGCTAGAGTTTTTTTAGACGGTCAGCATATGGCATCTGCTTTAGGCCTGTGATTATTTTAGTGAGGTATTTCTGTGGCCTTTCCAGTTGTTGCAGATGTCTTGTGAGGTACATACCAAATGGGGCATTATACTCTATAATGGGTCTAATGAGGGATGAGTACAGTGTTACAATGACCTCCTTTTTTCTGGATGAAAAGACCTTAGTGATGAGGTGTGCCACATAGAAGGATTTCCTGACTGTTGTGGTGATGTGGTTATCGAAAGTGAGACCACTGTCCACCTGTGTCCCTGAGTCTCTCATCACACTTTCGATGTTTAGTGTACTGCCACCTATGTGGTAATTCATGGGTACATGTTTTTTTTCAAAGGGGATAACTATACATTTCTTGGCATTAAGCTTGAGCCCATGGCTCTGGCACCAGGCATCTGTTTCTGTAAGGCCCTTTTGGAGAATATCCACATCATTTGGGGATTCAATAATGGCTCCCAGTTTGCAGTCATCTGCAAACTTTGTTAGCCAGAGTCCCTTAGTGTTGGTCTGTACTTCAGAGAAGTAGATGCCAAACAAGAGTAGTCCCAGGACTGAACCCTGAGGTACTCCACTTGTCACTTGTCTGGAGCTGGATTTGGAGTCGGCTACATTTACAGTCTGGGTTCTGTCAGTAAGCCAGTTGGCAACCCATCGAGTGATGTAGGGATTTATGCCCAGCTTAGTAAGTTTATCTATGATTCCAGAGTGGGGGATGGTGTTGAAGGCCTTGGCGATTTCCAGATAGGCTGTGTGGACTGCCTTACCCTCATCCACAGCTCTGGAGACTGATTCAAAGAAGTCAATCAGATTCAGGAGACAAGATTGGCCCTTCACAAACCCAAACTGGGTGGGGTCCAGTGTTTGAAGGTTGCCAATGACTTTGTTTATAAGTTCCATGATAATGCATTCCATGCATTGCAGATCAGGCTTGTGAGACTGATGGGATGGTAGTTCCTGGGATCCAAGGCAGATCCACCCTTGTGGAGTGGGATACCTGTAGCTGTGCTCTACTCAGTGGGCACGAAGCCGGAGGTGAGGCTATGATTCAACATGACACTTAGGTGAGGTGCCAATTCATTTTGTAGTTCATGTAGTACACAGCCTGGGATGTCATCTGGTCCCATGGATGCTGTATTCCTAGCTTTGGAGAGTGCAGTTTCTACCTGTGTGGCTGTGATTACCAGAATTTGGCAATCTTTTGGTATTGAGATGGGCCCTTTAGGGGGTGAGAGGGGGGTGAAGTTGGCACTAAATTGATCTGCCAGGATATTGGCAATATCCTTGGGATCAGTATATTTAATGTCATTCTGTTGTAGCTCAGAGCAGATCTGAGCATTGCCATTTAGATTCTTGACATAACTATAGAATGCCTTGTGGTTGTCTTTGGAATCTTTGGCAATTTTATTTTCATAACTAGCTTTTGAGGACTTTTTGAGGGGATCTCAGCTTCTTACTGAGGCTGGTGAGGGAGTTTTTAGCATCCTGGGATTTTCCTCTTTCCTGCAACAGTTTCATCCTTCTGTTGTATAGTTTGTTTATAGCAGGGGACAACTAGATTGGCTTCCTTTTTTTGGAAAAGAACATCTTGGTTCTATTTGGGATGGCACGATTCATGCACAACTGGATGTGCTCATACAGTGCCTTAGTGTAGGATTCTGCAGTCGAACTTTCATATCCTGTCTGCATGGGTGTCATGAAGTTTGTCACTTCTGACTTCAGTAGCATGAAGTTGGCTTTGGAGAAGTTTTTTAAGGAGGTTTCCTTACTGGGGAGTGGGGGTGGGATGTCAAGGGTGATTTGCTTATGGTCAGACCTGACCAATGAGGGGGTGACCACTGGTGTGGAGCATCTATCTCCCATGTTGATAATGACCAGGTCTAGGATATTGGAGCCCCTGGTGGGACAATGGATTAGTTGATCCAGGGTGTTGGAATTTATGATTCCAAGAACCGTTGAGAAAAGGAGTTGGTACCCGAGTAGTTTTCCCAGTTAATGGCAGGGTAGTTGAAATCACCCAGTACTATGGTGTTTGGTTGTATCTTAATATTTTCCAGTATGTTTAGAAAGGTGTAGTGAGAATCTTGAGGCATGGTGGGGGAATCTGTAGCAAGCTACAATTTGGTTTGCAGTCTTACCTAGTGTTAGTTGCACCTGGAGAATTTCAGATGCATTGTGTTGGGCAACAAGCCTGGAGGTGTGAATATCCTTGGTGAATATGGACACTCCTCCACCTTTAGTGTTTCGGTCTTGGTTTTGTGGCCGAAAAGTGTGGTAAGTGTTGTAGCCTGGTATTGCAAGGGTGTTCTCTGGAGCCTTGAACCAGGTCTCAGTTACTGCACAGATATCACTGTTCTCCATTTTTAGGAGTGCCTCGAGAGAGTGCATTTTGAGGTTTAGACTTCTAGCATTGAGTAGCATTACCTTCAGATTTTGCATGCTTGTATCTGTTACAGTGATGGTTTTATCCTTTGAACCTTGTCTAAAAAAGGCACTATAGGGTTGGCAAGAGCTTTAGCCAGTAACCTGAATCCCAGGGGTGACAGGTGCAGACCATCTCTGGCAAAGCATCATGGTTTGTCGATCATGTCTTCCCAGGCAGACAGATACTGGATCCCCTTTGAATGACACCAGAAGCTTAGCCAATTGTTGAAGTCAATCATTTTGTCCTTATACTGTGATATAATTCTGGGCAAAGGCAGGATGCTACTCAGGGCTAGGGTCATACCTGCCTGGGCCACATGATCCAAGAGCTCTTCCATGTCTCTTTTCATGTAGTCCAGGGAGGTACGTCTCAAGTCATTCACTCCAGCATGGACAATGACAGAGTCATATTTGTACTTGTTGTGGAGTGACTTGAGTGCATGCATTATGTGGTGGATCCTGGCACCCGACAGACAGCTGACTGTAATTTTCTCCTTGTTCAGCCTAATGAGTGGGACATCAGTGTGCCTGACTATAGAGTCACCTATGACTAAAGTGTTGGGTACATTTTCTTGCCTTAGGGGCTGTTGTTGGGTGGCACACTGGTGTTGTGAGCTATGTGTCACTTTGGTTGTAACTGTTTGTTTGCATTTCAGCTTCAGAGGTCCTTGTTGTTTGTGCAGGTTAATGTTAAGGGCCTCCACATATGTGGGTTGAGTGTTGCTATGTGTGGGTGTTGATGGTGTGGGTTTTGAAGCGCTATGAGTTGCTTGAGGTGTAGTGCAGGTGTTAACCTTCTCCTCTTGACTGTCTAGCACAATGTTGGCCGGATAGAGCTTTGCTTCCAGTTTGGCTATGTAAGTGCATCTCTCGCAGGTTGTAGTGTTGGGTGGTAGGAGGAGAGGATTGTCTGTGTACACGAGGCAGTTGCTGCATTGCCCCAGTATGCCCAGATTCACCAGGTGGACAGGAGAAATCACCGGAAGCTGACCCTTGGACATGCCTGTTTAGGTGCTTTTTTTTGTAACGTATAAGAGCTGTTTTCCCTTAACTTTGCAAGGTACTTTGCAATTATAGGCTGTTTAGTGCCTACGATTAATTTCTCTTTATTGACAAGGAGAGTTGAATGCTTGTATCAGTTTCAGGCTTCCTAGTGCTTTCCAGCAGGTTCTAGAGCAAGTGCTAGTCACAGGGTTTGTTGACCTCTTCCCTCCAAACTGTTTGCTAATGCAGTTCATTACCAGTATAAACAGTAATGGGTCCAAAGCTGAACCCTGATGCACACCCAGTCACATTGGGAACCACCT